>NC_089828.1:55451743-55614243 GCF_035046505.1 Tiliqua scincoides
GACAAGAGAAGCTACCTGGGTGACTTTGGGTCGGTCACTCTCTAGCAGCCTCGCCTACCTCAGAGTTGTTGTGAGGACAAAGCAAGAGAAGGAACCACGTACACCGCCCTGAGTAATTTGGAGGAACAGCAGCATAAAAATGTGAATAAATAAATAAAAATACAATTGGCTTTTGGTATCTGTGAGGGATCCATTCCCTGATACTGATATCAGTGGACAATGTGTGAAGTCCTCCTCTTCTTCCTCCTCCTGTTCTTGCTACCTTGGAAAGATAAATAGGATGGTGTGGACCTGTAGAGGAGAAGAGATTCCTGCTACTGGCACCAGCAGCCAAGCTGATTTTCAACCAGTGTACGGCACCTCATTGATGTTCTGCAAATAGTTCGCTAATGTGCCGTAAGAGTTTTGGGGAAGGTCATTTATTAGTAGGGCTACTGGGGAATGTGAGAGCCCCCCCCCCCTACTGCCAGGGCCATTTGCTTGGCAGTTGTAAAAAAAAACCAATGGCGTGCCCTGCAAATTTTAGTGATTGTCACTGTGCCATGAGATGAAAAAGGTTGAAAGGTAACTGTGCCAAAGTAACTTAAGCCTGGAAAGATGACCAGGCTGCAAGGACTCCTGGGAACCTGAACTTAAGTTCTTAGAGACAGTACCTCCTGGGCTGGACTCACCACTTTGACAAGGTTGTGCACCTCTTGCTCTACTCTACTCTACTTACTATGCAGGGGACACATCAGACAAGAGGTAGCTGAGAGGCACTTGAGTGCTCAGCTCCAGATCAGGTGGCTACACCTTTAAGGACCTTGATTCTGTAGCAACGAGGTGTAGTTTGGAGGGGAGGGGAGGCCCAGATGCAGTGGCATAGCTAAGAAGAGCAGGGAGGGTACTTTGCCCTGGGTACCATGCATTGAGTGGGAGGGTCAACTCACACCCTTAACAGTAGAACCAGAGCTAGCATATCTGCTATATCTCCCTTGCCATGGTGACTTCTCCTGCACCCCCTTCTCTTGTACCTTCTCCTGCACACCCCTTGCAGTAACTGGGAGAAGTTGTGAGCTGCTCTGAGCGACTGAGCACTTTGTCATGAAGGACAGTCGGCCGATCAGATTGGTGCACAACTACTCTGAGTGCCAATGAAAGGGGGTACAGAAAAAGGTATTGCGGTGGTGAGGAGGCCTCCTTGTGGGTGTGGTCAAATGCTGCTCAGAGCGGCTTGCAAACATTCTGGGCGCCATGACCCAGAAGTAATTGGCGGGGATGTCATCACGTCGTCAGGCTCTTCCAGAGTGAGTGATGTGGAGAGCCACGGCCCCAGGTGTCAGAGGGGCAAAGCCACGCCACTGTGCCTATGTGCAAAGGGAGTTTCATGCACCGCAACCAAGCGCATGGGCAGTGATGACGCGGCACCGTCCAATCGGATCAAATTACCGGCAGAAGCGATACGAGAAGCCAAAAAAAAAAAAATGTCGTTAACTTCTGATCAGTTCAGAAAACTTCAAGAACTCAAATAGATTGCATGACCCCCCGGAAAGTTCCACTAGAATGTCTGCGCACAAATTGTTTGCCTCAAGCTGGGCGAAGCACACATTTAAATTCAAGCCCTTGAAGGAAATTATTAAGTAGAGCTATATTAGCTTCCTTTGAAGCAGACTCGTTCGCTATATTGCCACTGTATAGCCCAATTATGTTACCTTTTCGTGCTGGGAAGTGATTGTTCTGCTAACACAGTCCGGGTAAAAAACTAAAGCACTGCATTTTTAACCTTAAGGGGATTTTTCCCCCCTTACTTTTTATGTTTGGTTGTTGTTGTTTTTGTTGTTTATTTTTTTTCTTTCTGCTCTCTTGCTAGCTCCTCCAAACAGGAGGGAAAGAAATACTCCATTAATCTAAATGCAAAATTTGTTTCAAGCCTTTGGAAAAAAAAATAAATATGTGCAGAAAAAAAAAAGGAACTTGAAAAATGTTAAGCACAAAGCAATAAACTTTTTTTTTTTTTTTAATGCTCTTTAGACCACTAATGCTTTGGAATTCTCATATTCATTTGGAAGAAATGAACATTTTATGGTTCATGGAGGAATTGCTACATGAGTAATATCTGAGATTATAAAGCATCGAGCAGAGGGGGGAGGAAGATTACGTTTATGTAAACTTTTCAATCAGACGTGAAATTTTCTCTGGAGAATAAAGGGGAAAGAAACCCCTTGGTCTTATTTAAGAACACAGATCAATATACTTTAAAGCTGAGCCATGAAGCTAAGAATGTAGGAAGGACCCTGCTAGATCAGACCAAAGGCCCATTTCATCCAGAATCTTTTTCTCCAACAGTGTTCAGTCAGATGTACCTGGCAAGCTCCCAAGCATGGCTTGAAGACTACAGCCCTCCTCCACTGTATGCCCCCACCATCTTGAATCAAGAGGTAGAATGTTAGTGTACATGGAGGTTCTAACCCTATCTTGGTGAATGGGAATATAAGTCCTGGTGGCAGTGACATCACTAGGGGTTGGTGTCACCCAATATGGTAATGGCGTCACCTCCTCTGATTGGTGGTTACCATGCAGGCTATTTTTGGCTCTGGTTTCACCCCCTTTATGCACATGTGCCCTTTGTGGTGAGTAACTGGCCATTGCTCCATGATGAGCTTCACAGGACCTGAAGTGCAAGAAGCTTTAAACCTACCTGCCGATCTTAAACTTCATGGCACTTAATGTTCTTGGGTCAGTAAGAAGTGGTGACTTGGTCAAACCTAGAAATACTGCATAAAAATTTTATAGATAGTCATTTTGGTAGTTCAACACCCTGTTACCAATAGCAGCCAACCAGATTCCTCTGGGAAGCCCAGGCAAGCAAAGCGTAAAGACATGAATAGATTTATCGAGAATCAGAACACTGGCCCACCTAGAGCAAAACTGCCGACTCTGACTGCCGGTGGCTCTCCAGGGTCTCAGTTAAAGTTTGCTCCCTGTTCTTTGAGAGTATTTTAAATTGAAGGTTGAATGTGGAAGTCTCAGCATCCAAAGTACTGAACTATGGCCCTTTTTCATCAGGTTTCCCCATTTATGTCCTGCAAGCCCTCCTCCATCATCCCAGCTGGGACCAAAAGCCAGTTGGCCCTACCTTTCCCAGTCATTCCAACAGTCAGCTAGACAGCCAAAAAGCAAGGCCCACTCCAGGAACCTGGTTGGGCCCAAATGCCATTGACAGAGTATAAATACCTCAGATAAAAATAAATAAATGAACATCTGACGGTGCTTTCTACTGTCCACCTGACTCTATTTTGTCTGCACCATTCCAGGGTCTTGAAGAGTTGTCTTTTCCAGCCCTACCTGAAGATACTACAGATTGAATCTGGGACATTCTGTACCCACAACATAATTTGCCCCTGAACTATGGGTGCTCCTCGTCAATGTATGAAACTGCCTTCCATTGAGGCAGACCACTGAGGTCTATCTAGCTCAGCACAGACCATAGTTGTCAAAGGTTTCAGAGAGAGACCATTCTTGGTCCTACCAGGAGACGCTGCCAAAGATTGAACCTGGGACCTTCAGTACACGAAGCAGGTGTTCCATCACTGAGCTATGGCCCTTCCCACAGGAGGACATCTTCAGCTCCCCTCCTCCCTGCCTGGTTCCCAAATATTCCAAAACAGGCTACCCGAGAAGCCATCTGCCACATCAAGGTTTGTATGAACCATAACTCATTATTCTGACAAGTTCCTGGCTTGACGCAGAAGCGAGGGGAGACCTGGCACGAAGAATGATGAGATGAAGATTGGGTGTAGCAGACAATGGGAAACTAAACAGAGGCTCCGTGTCAACGGAGTGTGCACGGTTTCCTCTCCGTGGACTTGCCAGATCCTTGACGCGGTAATGAGTTACACAGGATGTCAATCACTGGCTGTCAGTTCAATTGCACGACTCTGGTGTGACGAGATCAATTGGCAGGAGGAGCAGATGAACATGAGGCCACTTTGCCTATGTGTGTGTATGTGTGTGTGTGTGGGGGAGAGAGAGAGAGAGAGAGAGAGAGAGAGAGTACACAGTATAGTGATTACAGATTTTTTTGCATATGGAGCCAAGGAATACGTACCAGTGACATGGAGACATGGTGTGTGTGTGTGTGGGGGGGGGGGGTTGCAGTGAGAGACATCACATGGTAGCTGCTGACAATCAGTTACACTCTCCCCAGTTTTTTACCCCACTGCCCCAAGCTCACCAAAATAGCTGGGATGGGGGGGACGGGACTTTGGATCAGGCCTCTCTGCAGCCTGTCTGGCATTCTGCCTTCAGTACCACTCACAGTCCAGCCCATCAGCAAAGTATCCTTGACAAAAGGGACCCATCAGGAAACAAGTCTTGGCTTGATGCAGTCCGTTAAGCTGATCATGCCCGGGCCTTACAAAAACCCTCACCTCTAAGCTCCTCTGAGCCACTCATTGGAGAAATGACACGGAGCTCCTCGCCTCTGTCACATTGCCTGGTGTTTGACCCCTGTCTACACCTTTGTTTCAGAACCTGCTCTGGGTAAGTTCTCCTGTGTCCGGTCCTAACCCTAGCTAAACCATGACAAGGATATATCCCTAACCACTCTGTAGAAATACACAGGTGTCCCCTTGTATCAACAGGCACAAGTTCACCCAACTCGCTCTGCAACTGAGTGGGGATATGAACCCCTTTCACACTAGTCCTGCCCTAGCTCTTGAACCACCATGCCCCTCTGGTTCTCTGATACCGATGCAGCCATGCTCGCTTTCAGCGCAACGAGAATTTGAAACCGTGTGTACGCCATAGCCTGTGCAAGAGACACAAAGAAAAATGCAGCCGTCCCCAGTGTCTTCAGGTTTGCTTCCTGCCTCTGTTCTCCTGGCCCCTCCCGAAATGCTGCTTCTCGTCCTGCCCTCCCTCAACCCCGGCAGTTGTTAGCTCACACTGTTAACCACAGCATCAATGTTGTCAAACAATTTTGCAGTGACACCGTGTCTCCGGCAATGTTAGGCCAGCCCCAACAAGCGCTGAGTAACCAGGGCTGACAACGTATTACAGTCCTGCCATAACCAATCACCGTCTCGCCCAGGCAAAAATGGCAGTTAAATTATAGGAGTGTATGTAACGGTGTATGGATTAAATTGCCGGAGCAGCTTGCTAAACAAAAGGGGGAAATACAGAGAGAGAGAGAGAGAGAGAGAGAGAGAGAGAGAGAGAGAGAGAGAGAGAGCTTTCAGAAGGGGGAAAAAAACACAGCCTGGCATCTATATCTACCTTATTTCTTTCTCTTTGATCCACCTACACTCCTCAGATACTGTGCTCAGAGATATGGAATAATATCTTGTGAATATGGATAAGACAGAAATACAGCATTTGATCTGTTCCTTCCTTTCACAGGGGATGCTACTAACATCATCTTAGTGCTTACTGCATGAAAACCCATTAGTTGCTTGCACATTGGATGAGTGGGCAAATTGGCTAGAAGTCCGCAGAGTATCAGATGCGCAGCCAGGCTAAGAGAACTGTGGGCATCCAGAGCACTGCTGATGTTGGACAGAGACTGGGCCTGCACACACATCAGGTCATAGTGGCAGGGCGGTTTCTACCATATGAGCTTGCCCACCTGTTAAGATAATCCGTGCAAGTCTTTCTCGGTATCTCATCAATATCTGGGTCAACTTCTCTGTAGCTGAGGAACTCCTGCCAAGGGACACCTGCCAGGTTAGATGCATCTGCAAACTTGAGATTTTGGATGTGGAACCTGATGTGGAACAGGGTGGAGAAGTGGGTGGCTTAGGCCCGAGAGGTGGGTAGGTATGGTGGTGGCACACGCCAAATTCCAGCTCCCTTTCTGGGCCTGATTCACTGGCACGAGTTAACACAGAATTTGCTCCGGTGATATCAGGTCCAAGTTGGCTTGTAGCAGTGCTGGGGCCGACCCCAGTGCAAGGAGACAAATGGCCCTTTACTCCGAGGAGACCTCCAGCTGCCCAAAATCCCCCGCAGGATGCAATGGAAGCCATGTCAGCAACACTTGCATCACTGCGCAAGGAGTGAGGTAAGAATCATGATACTACCAGTACACAGTATTGTCCGGGACAACGTGGGTCGCAAAAAATATCCACTGGTTGTTATCACGTGTTTAGTCTGATGGCCACTTTAGTCTCCAAACTTCCCTAGCAAGGATACACACTGGGGGGAAAAAAATGACACCAGTGCATAAAATAGTCTGTAATGACAGTGGATGAATGTAGGAAAACCTAGAAATATCTCTGCATTAGAAGTCACACTGCTCAAGAAGGAAGATTTAATTTGCAAGCAGATGTGGGAGCTTCCGTGACCGTGGAGAAAAAGATTTCAAAACAGAAAACCCACAAAAGTTCTAGCAAGAAACCAGGAACAGCTCCGATTTTATATGAAAGGAAAGCAAGTTTCTAGTCCTGTGAATGAAAACCTGATTTGTGGTTTCCCTTTAAAACAAAATGGTCAAGTAGGGTCATTCCTCACCACTCGTTTCCAATCAGTGACATAGCTAAGGTGTGGTAGGAGGGCACCTTGCCTTGAGGGTATGTCAAGGGGTTTCTTTCAGAGGCCTTCTTGGGCCAGAGGAAGCCATGGGCAGAGGGTGTATGGGGGTATTAAAAATTTATGGGTCCTAAGTGCCAGATGCCCTAGTTACACCACTGCCTCCAATAACCTTTTCCCTTGATCAAGGTATAAGCTTTGTGTCCTGCACAACTGAAATCATATTTACTGGTCAGGTATAGGAGAACACTTACCCTCTCTGGTGCCAATAAAGCGAAGGATTAGGACAGGAATTAAAGGACTGGCTTCTGCTACTCCTGGCTATACATGATTCAATGCAAAACCCCCGCTCTTTAGGAAAAGCGGCTGTGGGTTATTAACCCAACATACTGCAAATCTAATTAAAAGTCAAATACACAATATCCTCATCAAAATCCAAATGTTCTTTACAGAAACATCAAGGAGGAAAGGAGCGTATAGGGGACAATACCTCCAAGGTAATCAGAATTCATCTTCCGGGACTCATACCTTATTACGCAGAGCTCATTATCAGGACTCTGTGTAGTAAAGCAACACCTAGAGACTGCATCATTAGCTTCCTACACATCCATTATTGCACAGAATGGAAATGCAAGGCAAAAAGACTCTACATTGGGGGGGGGGGAGAGAATGAACCCAAAATTGGATTTTTCTTCTTGGTTCCAGCAGAGATGCACACAGCTTTCCAAGTAGTGAACCTAGAAATGTCTGTTGTCTTGGATATCAACACTGAATTTCAGTTTACTTGCAGTCTTCTAACTATTCAGAGCAACTAACTATTCAGAGCAGCTATTCAATTAAAAATCCCAGTCATTCATTCTCTTTGAATGCACTTCTAATGTATGGGTCTGTTTGTCCTGCAAGTGGGTTCCTGTTCTCCCCTTGCCAGGAATCTTAGACCTGAGAGAGGGGAAAGTTTTATCCATTGCCTTGAGCCTCCTTCTCCCTATCCATCATCCCGAACCTCTCCTGGTCATAGACTAAGTCCATCAGGCGTCCTTCTTTATTGGCTCTAGAGTAACATACTCTAAAGACCATTAAAGAGCCTTAGATCAGGGGTGTCAAATGCATTTCATACAGTGAGCTGAACTGCATGTAGATGATGGCCAGAAATTAGCACTTTGTTCTCATACAGAAACTCATTAGCTGCAAATGCCCAGAGAGAAAAGGTGCAAATTTTGATTATATTGTCGCGATATGTCATATGTCACGATACGGGAGAGCTGAATTATCACACAGGCCACTCTTTCAGCCGCAACACCTCAGCAGAAGTGGCTGCAACGGTGGCCTTCATTATAATTTGGCTGTCCTATATTTACATTCTGTGTGTGTGTGTGTGTGTGTGTGCGAGAGAGAGAGAGAGAGAGAGAGAGAGAGAGAGAGAGAGAGAGAGAGAGAGAGAGAGAGAGAGAGAGAAGCACATAAGAAGAGCCCCACTGGATCAGGCTGAAGGCCCATCTAGTCCAGCCTCCTGTATCTCATAGTGGCCCACCAGATGCCTCAAGTCACACAAGTCAACAAGAGACTTGCATCCTGGTGCCCTCCCTTGCATCTGGCATTCTACTTCTAAAATCAGGGGGTTGCACATACTCATCATGGTTTGTAACCTGTGATGGACTTTTCCTCCAGAAACTTGCCAATTCCATTTTAAAGGCATCTAGGCCAGATGCCATCACCACATCCTGTGGCAAGGAGTTCCGCAGATTAATCACTTACTGGATAAATAAATATTTCTTTTGTCTGTCCTCCCAGCCCTCAGTTTTACTGGATGTCCCCTGGTTCTTGTTTTGTGTGAGGGGAAAAGAAACGTACTCTATCCATCCCCTGCATAATTTTGCATGTCTCAATCACGTCCCCCCTCAGGCATCTTTTTCCTACACTGAAGAGGTGTCCCTCTCCTATACTGAATGGCCTGTGGTGCTTTTAACCCCATCCCTTGGAGATGACATTCTATCCAAAACAAATTTAGTGTACTAAAAAAAAGTGTTTTAAAGTAAATTAAAAAAAAAAAATTAAGGCCCGCAGACACAGTAGTTTGACTCCAGAACTTTCTGCAGATAAGGCTGACATCACATCCATTTCTCTGTTTGTGTTACCCAGTAGCTGAAACGGGGGCAGGCTTTGGGGGCCTCTTACTTTAATTTATGCAATGGCTTCAAACGTTTTGTTAGGGCTGAGTGAGACCATCTGTGCGCAAAGTAAAAGATGCCTCCGGGTAACATCGGCAGGAGCGGGAATGCTGAATGCGGGGAAGGGAAGTTGTCTCTCAAAGAGTGCCATGTCCACCGCAGTGACCTTTCCAGTGCCAGGAAAAGTCACAGGGAATGGCTAGAGCCTGTTCAGTGCCAAAAAAGAGACCGAGCGAGAAAGCCAGGACGAATTTTGCCTCCTGTAAACCCCAGCAGCTTGCAGCATGTTTGCACAGGGCATGACCACTGAGTTTCAGTTGGTGTCAGCTGAACAGCATTGCTCCAGAAGATCTTGTTTGGTGGGCAGAATCGCTGGGGATCAGGCAGTCCTGAGCGTACCCAGAGCCAAGTCATTTAGGCCTTTAAGAGCTCAATCCTAACCCCTGATGTCACTGCTTTCCAGCACTGGCATAGCGGTGCCAATGGGACATGTGCTGCATCCTGCAGTTGGGTGGCATTCATGGAGGCCTCCTCAAAGTAAGGGAATGTGTGTTCCCTTACCTCGAAGCTGCATTGCTGGAAAGCATTGACATAAGGGGTTAGGATTGCGTCCTAAAGAAGATAACTAAAGATGCTTTAGTTGAGGTGCAAAAGATAGCGACTAAGATGATTACGGGGCTGGGGCACCTTCCTTATGAGGAAAGGCTATGGCGTTTGGGCCTCTTCAGCCTAGAAAAGAGACGCCTGAGGGGGGACATGACTGAGACATACAAAATTATGCAGGGGATGGACAGAGTGGATAGGGAGATGCTCTTTACACTCTCACATAACACCAGAACCAGGGGACATCCACTAAAATTGAGTGTTGGGCGGGTTAGGACAGACAAAAGAAAATATTTCTTTACTCAGCGTGTGGTCGGTCTGTGGAACTCATTGCCAGAGGATGTGGTGATGACGTCTGGCCTGGACGCCTTTAAAAGGGGATTGGACAAGTTTCTGTAGGAAAAATCCATTACGGGGTACAAGCCATGACATGTATGCGCAACCTCCTGATT
The DNA here is from genome assembly GCF_035046505.1 of Tiliqua scincoides. NCBI lineage: Eukaryota > Metazoa > Chordata > Lepidosauria > Squamata > Scincidae > Tiliqua > Tiliqua scincoides. The sequence goes on from NC_089828.1 coordinate 55,461,474, forward strand.
TTAGAAATGGGCTATGTCAGAATGCCAGATGCAAAGGAGGGCACCAGGATGCAGGTCTCTTGTTATCTGGTGTGCTCCCTGGGGCATTTGGTGGGCCGCTGTGAGATACAGGAAGCTGGACTAGATGGGCCTATGGCCTGATCCAGTGGGGCTGTTCTTATGTTCTTAACTACAATTCCCAGGAAGCCTTGCAGGTCTCTTGTTAACTGGTGTGCTCCCTGGGGCATTTGGTGGGCCACTGTGAGATACAGGAGGCTGGACTAGATGGGCCTATGGCCTGATCCAGTGGGGCTCTTCTTATGTTCTTATGTTCTTATGCTTATTTCCAATGAGTAAAACAGAATTACAGCCTATTTGCGCAATCCTCACCCACTTTCTAGCATCAACATAAGGGCAATGCAACTTCAAGGTAAGGGAGCAAACATTGCCCTACCTTGAGGAGGCCTCCGTGACTTCCCCCCAACTGCAGGATGCAGGACATGCCCCACTGGCACAGCTATGCCAGCCCTGGAAAGTGGGTTAGGATTTGGGCCTAAGCACAACCGGCTTTCTTCCGAGTAATATAAATAACACAACTTTCAAACACCGCTAGCAATCACCATAAGAGCACTCCTTGGACGGGACAAGTCGCGTGGCCATGAAATATAGGCGCTTGGTAGATTTCCGTTCTCTTTAGGTGCGCAGGGACCTTAAGTTGCTTCCCAAACATAAACTTGTCATGAGGGACGGCAACGCTGCTCTTTAAAAATGATGGATCGCTTCCTACAAGCCTTAAATTAACATTACAAAGGCCTGACCTTGTGTACATTAAGTATTCCCTGAGGGCATGGTGGAATTTTTTATGAGTTGTTTCATTTTGCTGTCTTTCCTCTTGATTACCTTGGGGATTTATTAAGGCATACATCCTCCCCCCCCCCCGACACACACACACACACACACACACACCACCCTTTCCTGATTCTGATATTCTCTTTCTTGGAGGGGGTACAGCTTGGAGATGAATGCAAATTGGTGTTGAAACTGCATTTAAAGTTCAAAGATGAAAGAGTTTTCTGGGGGGGGGAAATACTTTGAAACAAACTAGCGAGCCCTTTTATCTAGGAGCATATTTTTTTTTTCTTTTAAAAAAGGAGCAGAACAAAAATTACATATTAGATATAAAGTGCGTAGATGAAGAAAAAAACTACAGGGGCGTATTGGTAAAAAAAAAAAAGAGGTTTGGTAATAAATGTATAAAGCTACAGAACTTGGGTTCAAAATTGGCAAATGAAGCCCTTCTCCATCTGAAAGTCGCCCTCCATTTCTCTACCACAGGGGTGCCCAAACCCTGGCCCGGGGGCCACTTGCGGCCCTCAGGGACTCACAATCTGGCCCCCAATCTCAATGAGCATCTGGCCCTCCGGAGACTTGCTGGAGCCTATGCTGGCCTGACGCAACTGCTCTCAGTGTGAAGATGACTGTTTGACCTCTCGCATGAGCTGTGGGACAAGGGCTCCCTCCACTGCTTGTTGTTTCACATCTGTGAAGTAGCAGTGGCAGTGAAGGAAAGGCCAGCCTTGCTTTGTGCAAGGATTTTTATAGGCCTTGAGCTATTGCAAGACCTTCATTCATTCATACAAGTTCCAGCTCTAATATATTCACTCATGTAAATTTATGCAAATTTGAAATGTAAATTAATTCGCCCCCCCCCCACACAGTGTCAGAGAGATGATGCGGCCCTCCTGCCAAAACGTTTGAACACCCCTGCTCTACCACATTCAAACGTTGCAAAATTGGGGTGGAGGTGGGGTGGGGTGGTTGACATGATTCGGGGTTGGAGTGAAGGAGGGCAAAAGGAAGGGATTTAGGGTTGCAAACCCTCCTGGAGGGGCCTGCAGTCTCCAGGAATCAGCACCAATCTCCTGGTGGCTACTGAGAGCAATCCTGGATATTTGAGCAAGATCTCCAGGAATTTCCAACGTTATTACATCATTTGCCGGGGGGGCGGGGGGGCTTTCCTGGTGTTCCTGGTGGCTGCTGGATGGTTGTAGCTATTACTATTTCCCAGAATTTCCATAGGAACGTTGCTACATGATTTAGCATCCTTCGCTGGGGCTTGGCAGAAAAGTGCTTCTTGAAATCCAGTTTATTTTTAAAAGTGCCTCTAAAATAAATTCAGGAATTGGCATCCCCCTCTGACAGGGGCTTGGCCTGTTGTTCCCCCTCCCCACAGCCACCTCAACCTTTTCTCCATCAGTCACCGCGCCTCTTTTTCCTCATACCTGCCATACTACCCTGTGTTTCGGACGTGTAGAATATATGAGCAGGATAGAATAAGGGAGCAAGAAGCAAGCAAGGGAAAGGTATTTGTTCCTTTCTTGGAAGCAGGGGGACTTCCTTGTTCCATCTTGCTCTGCTCTTTCAAAACACAGAGCGGTGTAGCAGGACGGGGAAGAGGAAAGACGTGGGGCTGGGTGGGTGGGACATGCACACTAAGGGGGCACATCCTGGCTGCCTGAGTGAAACTGGCAGGCTTCAGTGTGGCAGGAGCCTACTTCGTACCCATAGTAATGGATACAGTAGAGCAAGGGTTCCCAAAGTATACATTGCAATGCCTTAGGGCAGGGGTCTCCAAACCCCGGCCCAGGGGCCAGATGCGGCCCGTGGCAAGCCTCTATCCGGCCCGCAGATAGCCTCCTGAGAGTCTCTGGCCCAGTTGACCAAACACAGCCAGAGTTGTGCTTGTGGGGAGGGGGAATGGGAGTCAATTTAAGTGTGCGCTCTATTTCTTGGGCTGTGTTGATGCTTGGAGAAATCCTTGACATTTGAACCCATTCATTTATTCATTCATCTAAGTTCCATTCCTAATGTATTTATTTAAATTTTATATTTAACTTTTTTTCTGGCCCGCAACACTGTGCCAGATATTTAATGTGGCCCTTCGACCAAAAAGTTTAGAGAACCCTACCTTAGGGCAAACGTGGCACACTCACAGGGGTGGTGCGGGATGTCCCCGATGGCACCTCCAACCTGTTCCCTTGGGCATCACCATCTTGGATCTTGCAAAATCCTGAAACGGCTCCCGCACGATACCAAGGGCCCACTGTATTTGTGCTGAAATAAACCTGCACGTCCTTAAACGTGCTGCTTTTTGCAGCACCAAACCAATACGTCTACACGCCTGGCAGAAAATAATGGCAGTCCTCTCTTCTCTTGCACTAGGAAAGGGAACATGGATGATTACTGCCTTTGAAAAAAGTCCAGTCTAGCCAGTTACTTATGTCTAGGAGGACTGACATAGTTACGGTGGACTCCGGAACAGCCAGGCTCTCCTTTACCTCTGGGATGTTCAAAGACACTGTCGGACTTCTTAGCGGTAACTTAACATCCAATTACCGCTGGTAGGGGCACTTCCGACCGTTTAGCGGTGCTCCACACACCTCATTTGGCAGCAAAGGAAGTGATCTCATGCAGTCTTGCTCTGCAGAAGCAAGACTTGACAAGGGTGGGCGGGAAAAAAAAATAAGAGGACCAAGGGAAAACAACCCACCCCGAAATTTCTCACAGCTCACTAAGCCTGTTGGAGGCTCGTAATGAATACAGTTCCGTCAATCTCAGCCCCTGGGTAACATTCTCACTCCTGCATCCCATTTCCAGTTTAGGTCGGGCTTTCGCGAGACGACAGCAAGCGGCTCCCGAGTCCCAGGTGACCCGATCGGCTCTGATTTAGTCTTTGAATGTTGCAAATTAAATTCCCTCATCAGCCCTCTAATCACTCTTACCAGATGGGGCTTGTGCTCAGTTTTGGATCCACAGGAAATTTAATGGTTATTGTTTCTGTTTAAATAGGAGATTATTGCATTTTAATAAGTTCTCTTTGGGACTCGGAGCAACAATGGAGCGCTATGAATTACTGTAGATAGCTGTTACGGCATGCTGGGGAAAAATCAAGCTACTAAGTGTGACAAGTTACTTTTTCTTTCCTTCCAGCAATCGCTCGGAGTGTATTTACCACCAAATTAAGTATGTGCCGTGGGGATAATATTTTTATCCTGCCGAGGGGGGGAAGGAGCTTGTCTGTGGATTTTCATTAAAATGACACATCTGTTCAGCAATTTCATAAAGTAATTCTGCTGAAAGTTTTATCAGCTAATTTTAATTATTCACTCCAGTGGTTTGAATACAGGATTCATCATGTTGAATTAATACATTTGACGGGAATTTCGCAGAGGGAGGGGGGCAAGCCGGGGGGGACGGGACAGGAGGAGGCTAGAAGGCGAAGAGAAAAAAGCAATCAACAAATTGAATTGTCATGCAATATGGATTAAATTGAGATTCTTTAATTAGGATAAGCCAGAGATTCGGTGTTTTAAAGGTATCAGACAGCCTCGCAATGCAGCGGTACAGATTAAGAGAATGCAATTAAATATTACACTTTAGACATGTTGCGTGAATCATACGGGGAGGGAAGGCGGCAAAACCTGTTCTAAGCAGGATGGTTGGAAGTGTGAGTTTCAAAGCTTTCTCGGGTTTTTCAAACGAGAAAGTGTACCAGACAGACACTGGATGCAATCTGTGAGCAAATGGGCGGTGGTGTTTTTGGAAGGCCAATACATAAATAAAATCACACGTACACAAAACACACACTCAAAAAACACAGGTGCTCTCCAAAATAACCACAAAAGAACAGAAGGGAAGAAGAACCAAGATGCTTAACACAAAATAAACAGTTTATTTAATAAACAGTTATAATGAAGGCTGCAACTTTTCATCAGCTGGGCATTGGATTTTGGTTGAACATTAGGAGGCCCTTATCAGTAGTAGGAACCATTTGACAATGGAGTCAATTGCATTGTGGGATGGAGGATCTTCCTTACTGGAGGTCTTCGAGCAAAGGTTGAACAGCCATTGATTGGGGATGCTCTAACTCTAGATTTCTTGCTCTGAACAGGAGTAGATGGAGTACAGGGTCCCTTCCAGCTGTTCTATTCTAATCAGATCAGTGGTTTTCAAAACTTTTAGCATCAGGACGCACCTAAAAAAGTTTTACTTTACCAGATGCTCAACAAACGCATCGGTAAAGCAGCTACCACGTTTTCCAGACTCACAAAGAGAGTCTGGTCCAACAAGAAGCTGACGGAACATACCAAGATCCAGGTCTACAGAGCTTGCGTCTTGAGTACACTTCTGTATTGCAGCGAGTCATGGACTCTTCGCTCACAACAGGAAAGGAAACTGAATGCTTTCCATGTGCACTGCCTCCGACGCATCCTCGGCATCACCTGGCAGGACAAAGTTCCAAACAACACAGTCCTGGAACGAGCTGGAATCCCCAGTGTGTATGCACTGCTGAAACAGAGAGACCTGCATTGGCTCGGTCATGTCATGAGAATGGATGATGGCCGGATCCCAAAGGATCTCCTCTATGGAGAACTCATGTAAGGGTTGAGGTCTGAACCCAGGAAATCACTCAGGTCCTGTGCACAGGAGGAAATGTGACAAGCACTATGTTTGAATAGCCTGTCTGTAGCATGTAGCAAGTAGCAGCTGTTACTGACTGCTAACTCTGTGCACCTGATTGTGGGCGTGCCTTGTGCATAAAACAAGGCTGCTGACAAACGCTCAATTGGGTGTTAGGGGGCATAGGAATCAGGATGCCGTATATGTGTGTTCCTGTATGTTTGACCATGTTACGGTAAATATCCTTGTAAATAATATACCTTGGTGATGGAACCTAACTTTTGTGTTGAGTACTTCTTTGCCTCCTGAAGGATTGCCTTGGACATTAGCCTCGAGTTTCTGCTGCACTGCCGTTTGTTTTTTCACTCTGCTAGAAACTCCTACACCCTACCCACAACAGAAAGCGCCCTACGGGTAGACCACAGCTGCGATACAAGGACATCTGCAAGAGGGATCTGAAGGCCTTAGGAGTGGACCTCAACAGGTGGGAAACCCTGGCCTCTGAGCGGCCCGCTTGGAGGCAGGCTGTGCAGCATGGCCTTTCCCAGTTTGAAGAGACACTTGGCCAACAGTCTGAGGCTAAGAGGCAAAGAAGGAAGGCCCATAGCCAGGGCGACAGACCAGGGAGAGACTGCACTTGCTCCCGGCGTGGAAGGGACTTTCACTCCCAAATCGGCCTTTTCAGCCACACTAGACGCTGTTACAGAACCACCATTCAGAGCGCGATACCAGAGTCTTTCGAGACTGAAGGTTGCCAACTACTAATGGTGATTGGGCAGCAGTCCCCCCTAGTAGCAGGTTGTTTAACCCTTGATGCCCAGAGCCTAATCTACCCTGTCAATTTCTTAAACCACAAAAAATTGGGTCGTGGCCCATTGGCGGGCCAGGGACTCACACTTGGAGAACCACTGACTTAGATAAATCAGATACTTGATTTGACAAACAAAGGTGCCATTGTTTAATAGGGAAGGTATTTCCACCCTTACCCCCCCCAAATAGCAATTATTACTAGTTATTTAGTTGTTACTAGAGATTAGAAAAAAGGGCTTGTTTACTTTTCATTAAATGAATATCAAGTCCAATGAAGTCCAACTTTGTTTTCATTCATTCAAAATCTTTTCAACATCCCCATTTGTTTTCTTTTTCACCCCATTCAATCATATTTTGCTTGATTGCTGGCAGCAGAGTTATTTTTGGTGTCCACCCCTTGGTAGCCACCCGGTTGTTCCAGGGCATTCTGGGTAACATTGCAACTAATGGTTTCCCCCCAGATTTTTCCCCCAGAATAGTGCAACATGTGGGCATTGGGAGTAAGACACTGAAGGCCACTGTAAAGGAAAATTTATTTTATTGGGTGACAACTCAATTTATGTGGTTTATATTAACTGTCCAGTGGGCCCTCATCTGTGAGGGATTCATTCCAGGATTCCTGTGGATACCAAAATCCGCAGATAATTAAATCCATTGGGCCGCTGTTGTGTTGCACTAACTTAGCTGGGGGCTGCATCCAGTCCTCCAGAGGTCATGCAGTCTCCTGGCCTCCTCGAAAGGCCTTCTGGGTGCCAGCCTTCTAGTTTGGGTCGCGACTTCCAGTCGCGTCCAGGAGGTCCTCTGAGGCCCTCCAGCCATGTTGCATACAAAACATGGACTTATTCTTCAATGTGTTGTAAACAAAACATGAACTTGTGTATCTATCAGCCTCAGTAATGCAAGGGATGTTTTTTTTCCCCCAGACTTCCTCAATTCTAGAGAGCAGATTGATGTACTTATGCAACATTAAGAGGAAACTTCATGTACTTTTATTTAATCAGTCAATTAGCTGAAAGCCAGATTGCTAATTAAAACATCTCTAATAGATTGCCAACTTCTGTTTTCATACTTGTAATTGTACCTCCTAATAAACGTACACACCCTCCAACATGCTCATAAAATTCCAATTCTCACACAAAAGATCTCTAACGATACCCATCGCCTTGCATATTTCACCCAATGGGTTTTAAGAAATTACTGCATGTCTTCTGACAACTTAAAAGCCAAAAACAGTGCTTGAATTTCAAGAGTGACCAGGGCCAGTCCAGTTAGTCTTTATAGGGGAGTACAGAGGCCATGATGACTGGTCTAAAAAGTGCACAGAGAAGATGCAATCAGATAATCCAAAGAGGATGGGGGATAACCGCTAAGGCCCAGGAAGGCTGATGTGTGGCTTCCCCAAGCTTCAGAAGGCCACTTTTTCACCTTGGGTCCACTGTTGGAGTGCAGGTTAGCAACACCTCTAGACGTGGTACCCAAGGCAATGTACCTCCCCTGCCCACTTAGCTATGCCACTGGTCGAACATTTTCCTCTGTGCCATGGCCCCAATCCACCCCCCGTCTTTTTTAGCCACAGAGGGGGAAAATGGATAAGATAACAGCAGCTTCAGGAAGACATTAAAGTGATCATGGGAGAAAATGTGGGAGCTTTTCCCCTTGTAGCACAGCCCCAATCCTAGCCCTCCTGCCCTGCCTTTTGTTCTTCAAAGAAAACTGTACTGAGAGTTTTGTTCAAGCATACCATGTAGTTTGGCTCTCATATGCTTCATTTCTAAAGCTTGTGAGGAATAAGCCAAGCCCTGAAGAATGACCACATCTACTAACACTGTATCCTCAAAGGGCAGAAATAGGGGCAGGGATGTCCCAAGGGCCAGTGTTGGGTTCTGTGGCTAGTAAATAGGGACAGTTGGAGGATATGGACCCTGTAATTTGAAGATTTCCAATGTATTTTATTTCATATAAAACAATTATGTCCTGACTCCCTTGCCGAGAGGCAACTCAATGTGGTTTACAACTTCTAAGAAAAAAAATAGAATCCTTGAGATGAAACAGTCTCTCTCTCTCTCTCTCTCTCTCTCTCACACACACACACACACACACACACACACACACAAACACAGCAGCCCAGTCAAAACCCAATATCACCCACAGCCCAGTATCACCCTCCTTCAAAAGCAGAAAAAAAATAAAAAAGCCAAGTCCTCACACAACCTTTGAAGAAGCCATTTTCAACCAGTGTGCCATGGGATATTGGTGTGCCATAGATGGTCCGCAGATGTGCTGCAAGAGTTTGGGGGAGGGTCATGTATTAGTAGGGTCATAGGGCATGTGAGCCCCCCCACGCAAGTGCAGTGTGCCTTGTTAATTATCCAAAAACCGATGGTGATCCTTGACTATTTTAGCACCTTCTCAGTGTGCCATGAGATGAAAAAGGTTGAAAATCATTGCTCTGAAGGGACAGGATAGGGGCTAACCAGGATTCAGTAGGGTGAGAGTCTCATGAATGTGTGGCCACAACCAAAAAGACCCTGCTCTGAGTAGAGGTCCAACTGACTTCAGAAGGCACAGAGTCCTGAAGCAAGGCCTTAGAGAGGACAACATCCGGTAAGGTGCATATGGGTGCATTTATGGACAGAACAATGTCTCTTTTCTACGTCAGGCCTGGTTAGTACTTGGATGGGAGACTGCCTGGGAATACTGGATACTGGGTGCTGTAGGCTTATACCATAGTCTTTCGAGACTGAAGGTTGCCAACCAGTCAACCACTAAACCTTTCAGATATGGGACAATATGTTGGCAAATTTGACCACAGTGTGGTCAAAATGGTTGTGAATAGATATGGAAATAGGACAAAGATGTTTTTGTGAATGCAGAAATTTCTCATAATTGTGTCTGAGGAAAGAGAAGCGGAGCAGGGCAAAGCGGGAGAAATATCATTACCACAACCATTTTCTAGGCAAAATGAACAATTTTCCACCCGGCGTCGGCAGTTTATAAACTCAATTTCCTTGTTTTGTTGTGGATTTAAGTCACACATACCCTGAATGCTATGATAATGTAAATGTCTGTCATTTAATTTCCTTTACATATTACCTTGATTTAAAAGATGGGGTTGGGAGACTTTCCTGGAGCAGAAAAGCAAAATTATTGGGGAAATGGGAAGGCAAATTCAAGCAAAAGCATTTTGTGAACCAAGCTGAAAACAGGGAAGGGGGGGGGGAAGATATTTGGGTAAATAAGTATTTTTTATGATTTTTAAAGTACTTATTGGAACCACTTTATCCTGCTGTGTAAATAAGTATTTTGTATAATTTCAAGAACTGCAGTTTCCCCAAAGTATAACCATTTAGGTATTTTTTTTTTCTCCCAAAGTTTTACTTCCAAGGGAAAAAATTGCAAAAAACTCCTTCTCAGCCATTTGTTGCAGGCCCATCAATTCTGTTCTTTCCCTGAAATGCCCTCAGTTTGGCTGTACTTGTTGTAAGAGGCGACTAAACAGCCACCGGGTAGATGGGACTCGTCAGCCTGGGAAGGCAGCTCATCTGAGAGAAGGAAAACTCTGATCCCAAACCTCCACTGCCTTGTGGCTACATCCAGTTATGGAAAAGGCTTCAGGAGTCAACCTCGAGGCAAAATCCGGAGCCGGAGTCCCTGAGGCAGTTCATGGCTGAACACAGTCACGTTCTGGCAACTCCTGCGATGCCGCTGGAACCAACCGTATTGGCCTCTGCCTTTCCATTGGACCATTTCAGCGACGTGGAGAGGGGGGATTTGCTGCATGGGTAACAGCCTATCCTGCATACCTACTTTACCCAGGCTTTGCGCACAGGAGAGGACACTCTGTTCCAGAACCACCATTCAGAGCGTGACACCATAGTCTTCCGAGACTGAAGGATGCCAACAACAGTGATACTTGCCCAGACCCAGATGTTAAATGAAGTATTTTCCAGGGCTCTGATTCTGCCGTGACCCCTGCTCCGTGCAGTAGCTTGGCAAAGCTGGGAGAAGTTGGGCCAAATAGATTAGCTGGAGCCCAAGTCTGCCAGCCAGGGAGACCCCAGAACATGAGAGTCAGAGACTCTGGAACTGGGGACCCCGAAGCCAGCATTCACACCGCCAGAATCAACCCTTGAGGGACCAACCCCTCCTCATCCAGCAACTGTGACTTCCCTGAGCCCACCCAATGACACTGGCCATTGACCAGAAAGTACAAGGACACTGGTCACTGACACTGATGCAATGCAAGGTGGATGCAATGCAAAGCTCAAAGCTAGAGGACTGCACCTTCACATCTCTTTGCCTAGGGCCGGCTTTAGCCCCACTGAACTCTGCATGGGGGCAAGCCCTGCCCACCTCTGTTTCAGATTGACCTGAAATCAGGCCACTCTGGAAACAGCTCCAGCCCACTGCACTTCAGACTGGTCCAGAATTGGTCCACTATAGAAGCAGTTGGCAGTGACATGACTGCATTGTCAGTGCATCACTAGTAATCTGCTTCTGGATGCTCTCTCTGACCCACCACTTGTCAAGGTAAGTGGGGGAGCCATGCAGTGGGGGCCCCTCCAATCAAATGCATGGGTCCCTTCCATAATGAGCCCTGCATCTCCTAGGCTGGCCCTGTCTCTGCCCTCCAGGCAGGGAAGTCAAGTCTAGGAGTTCCAAGTTAATTAAGAACCCATTCTTCCTTTGTGTTCAGTCAATGGGCTCATCTCAAGCACTCTGGGGTTCACTTGGAGGGCAGGGCAGCAGTGGCGTCACTAGGGGGGTGTGGAGAGTGCAGGCTGCACCAAGTGACATGCACAGGGGTGACACCGCTACTAGCCAAAACGGTTGAAAGCTTGGTGGTTCTGAATAATACTATCATGTTATAGATCATTCAACGTGTAATTTCACACAGAATGCAATGAACAAACTGGGCTGAAATATCTCTGTTTTATCAAAAGTTATAGCCACAACTTCAGTGGGGGTGGGGCAATGGTGCATCACCAAGCCTGGGGCATTGCTATGTCCACTGCATGCGAGGTGATCCATCTTGGGGGCCTCCTACACCCGGTGACGAATGACACCACTACAGGGCAGATACCGTGTTTGCCTTTCAGTGCAGATGAATTTCTCCCTCCAGTGCAGAGAGGTGTGGGGAAGTTGCCCCTGAACAACCCCCCACTCACCTTTTCCACCTTTTTTTTTTTTTTTTGCAAGTTTCCTCTGGGTTGTTGACCATGCCATTTAATAAGCCCCAGGAAACAACTCTGCATCAGCCCTGAGAATAGTTCCTGGGCAGCTTCTGGTGGAAAATGCTGACTACCACTACCCAGGTCACTGGTAAGTCCCTTCTTCATTTCTTTCCACCTTTACTGGCATAAACAATCCATCAAGAAAACAAAATTAAAACATTCAGTAAGTCCCTTCTTTTGCACCCCCATTGTGAGAATGCCCCTCCCTTTTCACTGCCTGTGGATGGAGAGAAGGAAAACTCTGATCCCAAACCTCCACTGACTTGTGGCTACATCCAGTTATAGAAAAGGCTTCAGGAGTCAACCTTGAGGCAAAATCCGGAGCCGGAGTCCCTGAGGCAGTTCGTGGCTGAACACAGTCACGTTCTGGCAACTCCTGCGACGCCGCTGGAACCAACTGTATTGGCCTCTGCCTTTCCATTGGACCATTTCAGCGATGTGGAGAGGGGGGATTTGCTGCATGGGGAACAGCCTATCCTCCATACCTGCTTTACCCAGGCTTTGCGCACTGGAGAGGACACTCTGTTCCAGAACCACCATTCAGAGCGTGACACCATAGTCTTCCGAGACTGAAGGATGCCAACAACAGGATGGAGTACTGCATCTGTGAGGCCTGGGGAGGGGAATTCCACAATGCTACCTTGAGCATCCAATATAAGGATCAGATCTAACACCCATCTAATATTTAATTGGGTATAAGTAAATTAAAAAAAAAAAAAAGAATGGAAAAACTCCACTTTTCTGGACTAGGATCTAACTGGGTGGGCAATGGACAAGGAAATTGTGCACGAACTGCCCGTCAAGCATCACATCCCCCCCCCACCCCTTTGAACTTGAAGGCTAGCCTTGGAAAAATTGCTTTAGCGGTTGTCATGTTTACAGCAGCAGCGATGACAGACACGGATCTCGCAGTGACACAGGCCCTCCGCCTCCTCCTTTCGCGGGCAGCGTCCGTATCATTTGCGAGGTGCGGCCCGGGAAGCAGAAGGTCAGCGTGGCGGGCGGCACGCGACGTCAAAACGGATTTAGCATGAAAAGGCCTGTCTCTGGGCCGCTGTCATCGGTGGCAGCCACAACCCAGGTGCTCAGCGTGTAATTGCAACTGACAGGGAACGTGAGACTCCACGGCGCCTGTTAAGCGATCGCCTAGATCTGCCCCAGTTAACGCGCCCTTCAAAGAAGGGCAGGTTGAAAGCTTGCCCAATAATGTTGGCTTGGTTCACCAATAACAATACGACCCCTGCAATCAGATGTTTTACCACTCACAGCGCCACTTACCTACGGTCAGTGGTCTAACCTGCCATTAAGGCTGTTAAAGGGAAGGAGGTTTACAGCCCAATCCTAAGCAATTGCTGTGCTGGTGACCCACTGGTACGCACCGTCGCAAAAGTGATGCAATGCTCACTTTGTGAGAGCACCAGGTGTGCCACAAGGGAAGGCCAGAGCCTTCACACTGATACTGTGGGTTGCAGGAACACCTGCCAGACCAAGTGAGTCTGATGCAGGGGAGGGAGGGGGCAAGGCCATGGGGTAACACCATTTGGTGGCATAGCCGGAGGGGGGGCAGAGTGCTCAGGGGCAGGGAGCCCCTGCAGGGCGGGCAAGCAGCCCCTCCCTTCAAAGCCATTCCCGGCAGGGGGAGCAAAATGGAGCCATACAGCTGCGTTTTGCTCCCCCCGCCAGGAATGGCTCTGAAGGGAGGGGTCGCTTGCCCACTCTGTTGAAACTCCCTGCCAAGCTGAGTGCCCCGCCCCCCCTCCAGCTACACCACCTACACCAGGGTTTTCACTGGGTGACACCAAGTCTAGTGATGCCCAGTGAAGCCGCCCCGTCCCAGCTCAACTCAGGGGACAAGCAGTTTCCTTTCTTCAAACGATCTGATCTCCAGCCATTTAGGGCGTGTAACTTCAAGGTCAAAACCACCGTCCAGAATGGCTCTGAAGGGGAGGGCCCCTTGCGCTCTGCAGTGAGGCTCCCTGCAAAACTTAGTGCTTTGCAGCCCCCTCTAGCTATGCCACTGCTCTACATGTGCCATGAAATAATAAGAAATAAAATCCCGGGGAGGGGTTAAGCAGGATGTCATGTTTGGCATTAATAAGACATTCATATGAAACGCTTTATGAAGTGACAAGATATACAGATCGCAAACTACCTGTGTGGGGGGGGGGAAATCTGGCAAGTGTGGGAGGGTATTTTTTTTTTCCTTCTCCTCTCTTCCTTCTTCTTAATGTATATTTATATGCAGGGCGCGCTGGCAAAATTACCGGTGTCTCTATGCATGTGAATGACTGTGTCGAGAAGCATGTGTTGTGTGCCCAACTGTTTATTATCGACAAATGAAGCCAAAAGCTAAGTAGAAAATGAATGCTAAATTTAAAATTATATGAAAACAGGGCGAATTGATTTAATTAGCGGGTGGAAAGCGAGGTTCGTTCGCACGGGCTGGAGCAGGCGGGGTGGATCGTAGACGCGACCAAACACAGGGGTGGTGAAAGCTGTCTCTTTCGTCAACTCGGCATTTTATAAATATTAAACTCTTGTACGCGTCTAGTTGAACCGCAAACGTCGCAGTGTGCCCTTCTGGTGTTGATTTTCTGGCTTCGGCTGCTGGGTGAGCAATAATCCCAATTTGGAATAACGAGTGACTGAAAACCAGAGTCTGACTCATGCAGTGCCTCTATGCGCGCCAAGTTTAGCCAGGAACAAGGAAGCTCCCCACTTACTGAGTCAGACCATAGTTCATTCTCAGAGATGGCTGTGAGCCTCTAGGACCCTCCAGGAGGCTTCACACCCCCCCAAGTAAGTTAAGCCATTTCTGCCCAACGTTGCGTATACGCAACAGGGATCAAATATGTACACCTGTGGGCAGAGCAGAAATGGGTTAACATGTCCCTAGGTCCTTGCAGTGCCGCAATCACTGCAGTGTCATTGGGGCACCTATTCCTGGGTCAGGTGCCCTTTAAGGGGGGACAGCCCACTTCCAGTTCCTGCGGTGGGTTGTGACCCACCACTTTGTTCTTCCAGCTTCTGGTACCTGCTGGTCTACCACTGGTTCCCAACTCTTGACTGCCAAGAAACACCTTGTGCTCTAAGGTAGGTTGCAACCCAGTGCTCAATGCCACACCAAAAAGCCTTACCTGGAGTCCCTGTAGGTTGGTTCTGTATCATGCCAGCCTGCGACCCACTCTGTTGGTGTCCATGGGTGTCAGACGGTCTCCTGGACACAACAGGAAGTTGTGGAAGCAAACTGGAAGAAGCTTCTGCAAACTGGAAGGAGTTTCCGGTGGCATCCAGGAGGCTTTCTGAGACCCATGGAGGCCAATGGAGTGGGTTATGGGCCAGTACAACCCCGAACCAGTCACTGGGGACTACAGGTAAGGCTTTCTGGTGCAGCATTGAGCACTGAGTCGTGACCCACAGTGTGGAAATGCTAGTCTACACTAACTAGTAGCCACTTTCCAGAGCTCAGACAATATATATATATTTTTTCCAGTCAGAGGTTGAAACTGCAGCCCTTCTGCGCACAAAGGTCAGAATGGGTCACAATCCAAGCCAAGAAGATAGAAGTAGGAGAATTCCACTGATAAGGCCTTGGCGCCTCCTTCCTTCCCCTCTGGGGTCCAATGCCTGAAAAGCGAAAAGCATGTCACTCTTTCCCTTTTGTCATTCCTTACTCCTCCTCCTTAAGGCACAACCTCCTCCCAGATGTTTTTGCCGCTCTCTCCTGTGGGCACTCCTGCAATGATGAGAGGAGGAGAGGGTTTTGGGGCGAGAAAATGCTTCATGCGCGGAGCTATGCTCCTTGGCTGCTGTTATCACCCCCTGCTCTTGCCCTCCTCCTCTAAGCTGCACCTAGAGAGACGATCAGGGCCAATGTCATCTGCAGTGGTTGGCCCTGAGCCTTCGGTACGCCTCTGATATCGAATGTGTGGTAGAACCTTCATGCCGTCAAACAGAGAGGAAGCAGAATGATGAGAAGGGAGTCTTTGTTTCAGAACCCAGAAATCAGTATGTAGATGAGTCCTTTCTCCCAGGCTGCCATACGGCACCCTCTGCATTTACACATTCAAGACAAAAGCGCTGAGCAGAAACTGTGGAAAACAACAGAAGGGGAAGCAACACAGATAATATATTAACATGTGTGCTTTCTGGAAATAAAGATTTCTCCATGCAGCCACTGTGATCGACTGACGTTCTTGCTTGCTGGTTCAGCCTTGGGAACAGATGTGGCCTCCAAAAAAGCCCCCCTTTCCTTTACTGCCTCTTCATTCATTCTGAGAGCACTTTAGGTGTCTGCTTCAGGGCAGGACATCTCCAGACGCTCCCCAGTTACCTCTAGGCTTTAAAGCTCCAGTCACACATCCTTCTTGCAGCCAGGGCCAGCCCATCTGTGCAGCTAGGAGGTGAGGGCTGCATCAGTGGCAGATTGTGGGGGGGAGGGCAAGAGGGTGGCAGATTTGGGGTGCCGTTCACCCCAAGTCTGCCACAGCCTCCCCCAGACTGCCATGGATCCAACCCACATTTACCTGTTTTCCACCTGCTGAACAGGAGCTGAAAGTAGATTACTCTCCTCCTTGCCTTGTTCCAGGCAAGGTTCCCAAGTGTAGGACTTCTAGATTGACTGGAAGGGTCTGCACAAACCCAGGAGTCCGTTCATTCGTGCAGTCCCTCTGAACCAACCCGGAAGTCCTGCACTTCTGCAGCTGAAGAAACTATGTGAAGAGCATTTTTTTTAAGTAAGTGGCAGTCCCATTCACCCCAACTCTGAGGAGGTGGTGGACCCAAGACGACACGAGGTGGCCTTCCAGGTCACGCTACTGCTGCTCGCACCTAAAATGGGCAACAACAAGCGTTGCCTGTGTTCAGTGCAGTCTATTAAGTCACTACAATATTCCACTCTGTGCTGAAACACTAATGGTGGAACCTTCATGTATATCATCACCAGATGCTGAGCATAAACTGCTAGCAAGAGAATTGCCTGAATCCTGGGTTGAGCAGACCCATGTGGTCTTGCTTCCCAGAAAAGGTCTTCCTTTTATCAGCCCAGAAAGAGAAAAGGAAGGGGACAAAGCAAGGTGCGGTGCGCTTTAGCTTTCCTTCCTCTGCAGGCCATCCATGGGTGTGTCACGCATTGCCTTGGACTGCAACCCTGTGTACTCTTACCTTGGAATAAGTGCCATTGAATGTAAGAAGAGCCCTGCTGGATCAGGCCAAGGGCCCACCTATTCCAGCTTCCTGCATTTCACAGTGGCCCACCAGATGCCTCAGGGAGCACAAAACTCAGCGGGACATAATTCTGAGCAGACATGCCACAGGCTTGAACTGCTAGTTTACTTTTTTTTATGATGGAAAGGCAGTATAAAGCTTTTAACTAATTCATCATTCATATACTGAATGGCTCAGAGAAAGGTGTTAGATCAGCGGTGTCAAGTATAAGGTCTGCAGGACAGATGTGGCCCGCGGAAGGTCCTTATTCGGCCCATTGACTCTCCCAGCACCACCATCAGCTACTGAACTGTGCTGAGGTGTCACTGCTGAAAGGGCAGCCAACATGGTAACTGGGCTCTCCCCCATCTGGAAAATATGGTCAAGATTTGTGTACTTTCTCTTTTGTCATTTGCAGCTAATGAGTTCCTGAGGGTGGAAAAAAAGTGCTCATTTCTGATCCTGACCCACTTAATGACATCACTCCTTGCTTAATGACATCACTCCTTGCTTAATGACATCACACCAGGCCTTCAGCAGACATCATGAATGCTATTTGGCCTGCTGTATGAATCGAGTTTGACAACCCTTGCTTTAGATTGTCTTAAAACATGCAGCCTTCACCTTTAGTTTCAAAAGGCCCCCGTTTGATATCCTGTGCTACCCTCCACCAAGGGGGGGTGTCTTCCCTGGCTCTTAAATTGCTGCCTGAATTCTATTGATCCTCTAAAGAATATCATTTTTGCCAACGCGTCAACACCTTGTGGCTTTTGTCTCTCTGCCTTTTTCTTCTGATGGCAGTGGTGAGAAAACGAGGAGCTCCTTGAACCCTTCCAAGATATACAATCTGATGAACTGTCCCGGAGTCCATTTAACACGCCCGGTAACATTTTAAGCATCTCCAGGCCGCTATCTCCAAAGGGAGAGCTCATGTCATCCCCTCCATTTTCCCATTGTATACATCATTTCCCGGCGAATGCAGGATTTATTCCCAAGCTAAACCTTTCTTGACAGGTTTGTTATCTGCTCACCCGGTTGGTGAGCCCCAGAGAGTCAAGGCCTCGCTGTTAGAGAGAGGGAGAGAGGGAGGGGGGGCCAGAAAAAGGACTGGGAAGTAGGGCAAGTAAATGTCAAGTGAACTGCCAAAGATGGATATTATAGCTGCTGGGGGCCTTGGAGACTATCATGCGTCTTTTGTGTCTATTTTACAGTCAGTGCTTCATGTAAGATGGCAGGCCTGAGCAATGTATTGATTTACTCCTGGGCATAGACGCACCGTTTTAGGATTACGGGGTGGCAGAGAAAATACTCACTTTAAAAAATAAAATACACTCCACTTTATTTTAAAAAAATTATTGAAATTATTTTGATTCATCTTTTTGCCTTCCTTCCTACCTTGCTTGGTTCTTTGTTATTAAAATGTTTTATTGTGCGGCAATCCAAGAGGCTGGGGCACTTTTGGTTTCAAGTCCACCAACAATAGGATTCTAGAAACAAAACTGCCACAGGGCCAAAGGAGGCCCACACAGTTGGCATCCTTCAGTCTCGGAAGACTATGGAATCGCGCTCTGAATAGTGGTTCCGGAACAGTGTCCTCTCCAGTGCACGAAGCCTGGGTAAGTTAGATATGGAGGACAGACTGTTCCCCATGCAGCAAATGCCCCCTCTCCACATCGCTGAAATGGTCCAATGGAAAGGCAGAGGCCAATACGGTTGGTTCCAGCGGCGTCGCAGGAGTTGCCGGAACGTGACTGTGTTCAGCCATGAACTGCCTCAGGGACTCCGGCTCCGGATTTTGCCTCGAGGTTGACTCCTGAAGCCTTTTCCATAACTGGATGTAGCCACAAGGCAGTGGAGGTTTGGGATCAGAGTTTTCCTTCTCTCAGATGAGCTGCCTTCCCAGGCTGACGAGTCCCATCTACCCGGTGGCTGTTTAGTCGCCTCTTACGACAAGTACAGCCAAACTGAGGGCCTATTCTTATCCCCAGCCCCCAGGGAAAGGAGGCCCAGGCTACAGATTTTGGTGACGAAGCAAAGACTGAAAGAGATTTTGGCTTTGTGCATGAGAATTTTGGTAGAGCAGCTGTGGTTACATCAGATTTGTTTCCAATAGAAACGCTCCAATAGAGCAATGGAGGGGGGGTATTTTATTTGATACTTACAACATCTCTGGGGGGGGGGAAGCCTCCATATTTTCCAGCTTTAGAGATGGGGAGCTGAGCCTGAGATTGGTTGCCTATTCCCGCAATGGACCCAAGACACCAACACAGATGTCCTCAGCAAGCTCAATTTTTGATCTACTGGGTCCCACTTGGTGTTTCCTTGCAGTGGCATGTAAAGTCGGTGGCTGAGGGGAAGCAGGTGCCAGGCTGCAGAGGGGTGTCTGAGAGGTGGCCCAAGATAGCAAAGGTGCCACCAGAGGTGGCAGCGGGGGTGAACCTGGCTGCAGCCGCAATTTGGCTAGCGCTTGCTGCAGCCACCCCCAAGACAAGCATGTTTGGTTGGCAACCTTCAGTCTCGAAAGACGATGGTATAAGCCTACAGCACCCGGTATTCCCAAGCGGTCTCCCATCCAAGTACTAACCAGGCCTGACCCTGCTTAGCTTCCGAGATCATGGTATAAGCCTACAGCACCCGGTATTCCCAAGCAGTCTCCCATCCAAGTACTAACCAGGCCTGACCCTGCTTAGCTTCCGAGATCATGGTATAAGCCTACAGCACCCGGTATTCCCAAGCAGTCTCCCATCCAAGTACTAACCAGGCCTGACCCTGCTTAGCTTCCGAGATCATGGTATAAGCCTACAGCACCCAGTATTCCCAGGCGGTCTCCCATCCAAGTACTAACCAGGCCTGACCCTGCTTAGCTTCCAAGATCAGACGAGATCAGGCATGTGCTTGGTATGATTATACATATAAAATTACATGGTTATATATAAAGATACAAATATAAATATACAAAGTTGGTGTATACGCACACAATTCAATAAAAGAGAGTGTTCACTGTCTGCGCTTCTTCTCTGGCCATTATTACCATTATTCATTTCATGTCATAACTATTACTGAAAATAATTTTGTCATGGGGATATGTGTGCCAGAAGTTTACGGGCCCCGGATTCCAAATGACCTTGGTATGCCACTGCTTCCTTGTGGCCACCATAGAGCACTGCTATCAGAGCACTTCAAACCATTATCGTTAGAGTTTGTGAACTGGGACCTCTTGCTCCTTATGCGACCAAGGCAGTTCAGGCACCCATATACTGACCAGCGATGGTCATGACCTGAGGAACCAAAAGGGTATAACAGATGCTCCAGCTTCATCCCTTGGTCTGATCAACTTGTCCCAGTGAGAAGCAGCACAGAAATGCTTTCCTTTGCTTCACCTTGCCTGATCTGATACATGACCACCAACCTATCCTTTACCACCTAATCCAGCTATTTTCAACCGGTGTGCCACACCACAGTTGTGTCAAGGGAATTAAGAGCATAGAGGTTGAAAAATGCTGAAAACTCTTCTGGTTTCTGCAGCTCTGTTTCTAGGGCAACTTTCTATAGTAACAAATTGTCCCTCTTCCTTTGCTGGTGGAGCGGGCAGAGTTGCAGAACCCGGAAGAGTCTCCTGGAAGCCAGAAGTGACATAATGAAAGTTTGAAGTGACATCATAAGAGGGAAAGATGATAGAGAAGACCGTAGAGGTTAGTGGGCCGTGTCCTCCTCTACCTAATCTGAGCCCCGTTCCCAACTTGTCCCCAATACAGTACCCACCACTGACCATATGATCTTTTTCTGCCTGTTCTGGAATGGATCTTCACCCGTGTCCTGTTTCGGCAATTGGCCAAAGCCTGACATGGTGACTTTCTTTCACGGTACCCAATCAATTTCATTATGGCTCACCTCTGGTAACACCGGAGACTGGAACTACAGAGAGGAGCTATGGCCCACTGCTAAGTTCTTAAAACATCTGCCTACTGGTAAACCATAATGATATCAACACAATGCAATAAACCCTCGTTTGCAACATCTTGAAAGAACAAAGTCCTTGCTAATGATATTTTAATGAGGAAATGCATGCACTAATTGCTTGACGTCTAGTGGCTGGTCTGTAAGATCCGGCACTGAGGAAATGTAAACATCATTTGATTCATGTTTCATGGAAAACAGAAATGTGTGTGTGTGTGTGTCTGTGTGTCTGTCTCTGTGTGTGAATGTTTTGGAATAAAAATACACTGAAATAAATTGAAGGGCCCACCGCCATTTTATACATACCGTCAGCTAGCAAGGGGGAGAAAAAAAGAGGATTAATATTGAATGAGATGAGCAGTGGCGTAGCTAGAGGGGATGCAGAGCACTAGGTTTTGCAAGGAGCCTCGCCACAGCGAGCGAGCAGCCCCTCCCCTTCAGAGCCAGTCCAGCAGGGGGATTAAAATAGAGGCATTCATGTCCATTTTGCTCCCACCGCCCGGAATGGCTCCGAAAGGGAGGGGAGGGGCAGCTTGCACACTACAGTGAGGTAACTTAGTGTTTTGCACCCCCTCTAAATACACCACTGCCCCCTCTTTCGTGCAAGGGAGGGCACCAGGATACAGGTCTCCTTGTTATCTGGTGTGCTCCCTGGGGCATTTGGTGGGCCGCTGTGAGATACAGGAAGCTGGACTTGATGGGCCTATGGCCTGATCCAGTGGGGCTGTTCTTATGTTCTTAATATTAGGACTCGGGTTACCCCAATAAAGCGAACATCAGAACACCTACAAAATAAATCACAGAGAGACATTTTGGAGC
The DNA here is from genome assembly GCF_035046505.1 of Tiliqua scincoides. Taxonomy (NCBI): domain Eukaryota; kingdom Metazoa; phylum Chordata; class Lepidosauria; order Squamata; family Scincidae; genus Tiliqua; species Tiliqua scincoides. The sequence continues at coordinate 55,482,938 of NC_089828.1, forward strand.
TGGTTTTGTCATTCCCATGTATAGGCTCGTCCTGGATTCCAGTAAATGTTTTCGGAAGAAAAAACTCAATTTGAAGGATAAATGGCATCAATTGTCAACGTTCTCCTGCAACTTTTGCCCGTGTACGTTATCTATTGATTACAAATGCAACGGGAATGTCAAAACAGAAATGGGTTTTTCCCACCCTATTAAAATGGATGACTAATCCCAGGTAATTGCTAACACGATAATCTGTGTGTTTTGCAGAAAGGAGCATAGCAAGAATCTCCTCAACCCTTTAATTAAAATCCAAGGATGAAACACAGCACAGTATTTCAACCCTTTAATTAAAATGCACCGATAGAGCTCCAACACATCATGGCCATCCAAAGGCTGGCTTTTAACTGCTGAAGTTTGAGCGCTATTTCAGAAGGAGGGTAAACAGGAAGGGCTATGTTCCTGAAATGGTACAACAAAAGTGGGAAGCTCAGAGGAAAAGGGAAGCTAACTCCCTCCACTTATACCCTTTTATACATCCTCTAAAAAATCCTTTAGGGATAAATCCTTGAAAGTCAACGTTCCACCAACAAAAGACATATCACCTCATACAGCCTGCTGAAAACACTATCCATGGTTCAATCCCAAAATTATTTTACTAGTTACAGTGGTGTCACAAGGGGAGTGCAGGGGTGGTGGAGACCGCACCAGGTGATGCACTGTGTGTGTGTGTGTGTGTGTGTGTGTGTGTGTGTGTGTGTGTGTGTGTGTGATACCACTATGGGCTAAAATTGTGAAATCTGGGTATTTTTGAATAATGCCATCATTAGCCGCCTTGAGAGCTCCTTTCTGGAGTGGAAAGGTGGGATATAAATTTTCACTAATAAATAAATAAATTTTATATATCATTTGATGCAGAATTTCATGCAAAATGCAATGAAACAACCCACATTTAAATATCTGTCCTCGAGCAAACATTACGGACAAAGAAAACACAACTGCCTTATGTAACAAAAAGTGGATTTCTTTGTCTCAGTACTGACCAATGAGACTGATTGTTCCAAGAGCCAATGAGGTATTGTTAGGACCAAGCAGGAAATCAATAAGGTGTTAGTAGAAGTCAGCTTTCATTTCCATGCATCAGAGCTAATAACAGAACTCTTATTCAGTTGTGTGAGTGTCATCAAGTTGGCCACTAGTGTTTTGTCGGTTACTAATTTTAATCTATCACCTGTACCATGATATATTAAAACAAAGTTAAAGTTAACTCCTGTGATGCCTCTGCTGTGTGTAGGATATTGTAATTTCTTCTGTATAGTCTGGTATGGGAGGAGGCCCATCATGGGTTTGACGCAATGAGCTCTCACACCAGTGATGTGTCTGGCTAGTTAAAGCAGGAGAGATGGAACACAAGGTAGAGGGAACCCATGAACATTGACTCATCCCCAATCTGAACTCCCATCACAGGCCAACACACGTTTTGCTGTCTTAGAAGATCCTTGGGAATTTTGATGAATCCAAAAATAGCACTGCTTTTGTCTGAGTGGCTGACACCATGGCTTCCTCACGAGGAAGCTGCTTGAATCAGTACGTAAGGTGGCTATGCTATATCCCCAAAACTAGAGCCATTTTTGGATTTAGCACCCCCCAAATATCCTAAATTTGTTCAAACATCCTTGGCAACTAAAACAAAAAAGGATTTTTTTTTGTAGGCCTATGATAATCAGTACAAGCGTTGAGTCACGTTGTGTAGAGCGCATGAGTTCTTAAAGACAATCTTGAAAAAAACAGAATCTAAACACATTATTTGAAAGGGCTTTCAACCTGTCTGCTCAGTTAAAGACATGATAGTATCATTTAGTTATATTTGACATTTAGCTCCAGGTACCATGTGTAAGCCTAAATTAACCCCTCAGACTACAACTACTACTAATTCTCCTCCTCTCTCCCTGGCTAAAACAGGTTTTGATGTTCCTACTAGAGACTTATTTTTGTCTTCAAAAATTAAGCCCCTGTCTAATTCCAAAAAGGAAAATGACAGGCGCTTAACGGCGGAAATGACAAAATGGTTCAGAAGTCACCCTGTGCGCGCAGAAGAGGGTATTTGTCCCACCCCGTGAGCAGAGGCTGCTATACGTGACTTCCAAACAGAGCTGGCATGTGAAAACGCGATTTTCCAGGGCAGTCAAAACATCCCGTTTCACGGCTATCAGTGTTTCAGGCTTCGCTCTTTGCAGAGCACCTATTAAAATGCATTAGGACGCAAGCTCAGGTTGTCTTCGTGTCCTGTCACTAGTCTTAAGCTGTTCAACAGCCACTAAGCCAATCGGGCGGGTGGTTTGCCCCCTCCCCAAAACTCCCTTTGATGTTCCTCACTATTATCTTTTTATAGCATAATCACACATTTGGGTATGTTGTAGATCAAAGAGAAGCTGCGGCTTTTAAGGCTAAGCCTGGACACAGTGCCCATAACTAAGTGAATTCATTATATTTAATAATGCTCTCTGAGGAACGGGAAGGGGGAAGAGAACCATATGAAATAATAAACACCAAGGAAAAAAGGGGAAGATCATTAAAACGAGCTAAATACGAAGAAGGCTGGGTTGGGCACAGCAAGATCGCCTCCACCGGGCCTCCTGCCGGCCTGGAACGTGACTCGTGTCACGCAATGGTCAATAATTGCCGGATCAAACGCAAATTTGACAATGTTCACGGGATGTTTATGGAGGCAGCTGTCAGGCCAGAGTACAATGCCAGAGTAATCGAGAAACAACATACGTTGTACTTTCCAGATGTGCTCAAAATACAAGGGACGGAATTCAGGACACAAAGGAGATGCGAGTCAAACGTTCTCACCATCTGATCAGTGATGAATCATGGCTTGGTTCTTTACCTTTCCCGTTACCTTTGTGACCAATTTCACACTGGTAAAGGCCATCTTAGTGGGGGCTGGTTGGAATCACAATTTTTTTTTTAAAGCTCAGGACCCCCTTTCCAAGCAATATTGTATCTCTGTAGTGGTGTAGCTAAGGGGGGCAAGGGGGTGCATTGGCCCGGGTACCATGCCTAGAGGGAGTGCCAACCCACACCCCCAGTGGCAGATCCAGAGGCCTTCCAAGGCTCTGAGAGGCTGCGCTCAACCTCCCCGGGTCTCAGAAGGCCTCCAGGAGGCACCTCAAACCACTTTCCATTTGCCCCCCTGGGGGGTTCTGGGCATCTGGTCCCTGGGGCATGGTAACACTCTAAGAAGTGTTGAAATTTTTTGTGCCCCTGTGTGTCAGTTCCCTCGGTTATGCCAACTGCAACACTGTGACAGGTACGGTTTGCCTTCCACCTCAAAAGGATTATGAAAATTCCGGTACTAGGGTATTTGCATCCTGGACTATTGTTCCCTGGTCAAATGCATCCTGGACATTGGTATCCCTGGAAATTCGCATTCTTTTGTTGTTGTTGTTGTTGTTGTTGTTGTTGTTGTTCTCCTCCTGAATTTTGGGATGAGGGCTAGAGCTTAGTGGAAGAGCACCTGCTTTCCAAGCAGCAGATCATAGGTTCATTCCATGACCTCTCTGGGTATGTACGTATGATTTGTTTTTGTTTTTTTAAAAATGTTTATCTCATCTTCCCAATTTCCAGCAAGGAGGGGACAATTTTAATTTCCAGGATGACAGAACTCCCCAGGCCAGGCACCACAGTCGAAAAGTACTGCCAACTGGGTTGCCCCCAGCTGCACAAGAGGCCACCTGCAATGTGCTCATGGGGCAGGCAGATTCTTATGGAAGGAAGCATTCCTTCAGGTGCCTGTGTCCTAAGCCATTCGGGGTTTTAAAGGTTAGCACCAGCACTCTGAAGCAGCCAGTGTAAACGAATAAGAGGGGCAGGATGTGGTCAAGAGACCCATAGCTCCCATAAGAAATCTAGCGGCTGCATTCTGCACTAGTTGAAGTTATCGGGCGGTCTCCAAAGGCAGTCCCACATTCAGTGCATTGCAATCGTCCACTCGATATACCACCAATGCATGAATAACACATGCGCATGGAATTATGTATGTGCATATTCATTCATTCATTGAAAAGATTTCTACCCTGCCTTTCCTCCGCTGAAAACAGGTGCCCACTTCGGCACATTGGTAAAGCCACACACCAAAGGAGTCTTGATACAACCATGTGCAGCTTCATGTCACATTTGCTCTTCTGGGGCGTGCTTTTCCATGCACATGGATAAAGTACAGGGGAAAGACAGGCACAAACAAATAGATAGAATTGAAAGCTGTGGCAAACTGTGCATGCCCAATGCTCTGTATGAATTTTTAAAAATTAAACAATGGAGAATCCCTAATGCACTGACTCTAAGTTGAAACATGACCAGATAATCAACAGTGGAGGATCACAGTAGAGAGTCATTTCAGAGGGAAGAATTTCAGAAGTGTCCTTACTCTGCATTCCTAGAGGATTCTTCATTCTCAAGGTCCTCCAATCAGTTCCTTTCCCTTCAGGCTTTAGAATGTAGACCAGCTTTCTGTGACCTCACAGCAATTCAACCAATAGCAAAGGGGCTCAAAAGTAACAGGCACTTTCCGATATTATGCAGATTTCCCAGGTACTTCTCTCCCTCTCACACCAAAAACAGCTGCTGAATGAGAAAATCGTGCAACATTTTCAGGGGAGTCAAGTGAACTATCTCCCACAGCAGCCAAAAATGTGGTTCTCATAAGTCATGCAATATGATGCAAAAACCATATAGGTTTTTCTTTCCTTCCAGACCTCATGTATAGATCTTTCTTTTCTCTTTTTGAAATGTGTGTCTAGATCACAAAGAGCTGTTGAGCTTGGAAGCTCTCTCAGTGAATTCTAACAAGGCTCCGTACCTGCAGTTTTAATTTCAAATTACTCCCACCCCTACAGTCAAGCTCGGCAGCCAACATGGTTACCAGCGAGCTTCCCTCGGTAGGCATCTCAAGGCTTTCCTAGTCACATTTGGTACAGATTAACTTCAATCCCCGGGGGTTTAGGGGAGTCATCCAAAATGAGTAAGAACACACCATTCCCACAAGGATATTATGGCACAAGAGAGTTAACAAATTCAAGCCTGCTGGCAAAACACCGGTTTGGAAAGCACTACAAACCTTTGTCAGATCTCATCTGTTTGAGGTAAGCCAAAATGAATGAGTGCAAGGAAAAAGTTGAACAAGATATTATTTCCTGAGTCAGCTCTCAGCATCTTGGGTAGAAAAAGCACAATGAGTGAGCGGAACATATTCCAGAAGCTGATCAGGCAGGCAGCATCTAGCCTTGCTCCAGGTTAAGAACATAAAAGAAGAGCCCTGTCGGTGGGGAAGGGGAAGATCAGAGTGGAGGAAAGAGAGGAGGGGGCAAATATTAGCAGAAACTGTACTGCCAATGTCCTATCCCCCCGCCCGGCCTCACAATGACTCCTTGGTTCCACTCAGCCATGCACCTGTCAAGAGCTGGCACAGACTCCAGTAGATCCATTGAACACCATGGCGTGACGGAGTGCGTAGATAAGAATTCAGTTTATAATCATCTGTCCTTTGTATCCACGGAGGATCAGTTCCAGGAAACCCCCCCCCCCCCGGATACGCAAATCTGTGGCCACTGATTTGATGAACAAACCAGAAGGAGCTTTCTGAGACCTGCAGGCGGCCTTCTGAGTCCCACAGAAGCTTCCACGGGCCTCCAAAGGCCTCCTGGAGTCCTCAGAAAGCCGCTCCCGATTTGACAAGTAAACTGCAGATCACAGATACCACAGACCCACAGACACCATAATTACCTCTCCATCACGCCATGGTCCCTGGCCAGTTCGTATGATGCGGTAGAAGCTGGACCAACAACCACTGCATCCACAGACTATCTGAGGATAGGGTTGGCCCGTGAATGTTGTGCGTAGTATTGCAGTCATATAAGGAATTGTACTGAACTTAGTTCAGGAAAAAAAGTATGGTAGGAAATGCATGTCGTTCTTGAGAAAGGCAGGGAAAGAGGCGTCTCTTTAGACTGCATAATGTGAGTCTTCATGATCTCCTGATCTCCTCAGTAAATGCCACACAGAGGTTAATCTTCACAAATCCGCCGTTGTGACCTTGTCAGATCAAGCTGTACATCAGTCTGCTTAGAGACAGCCAGATGAGAACAAATAAATCAACTGATACTGACCCTCCTTGTTGGCGGACTCTCCGTTGGATATTCTTTGCTTACGCATTCAAAAACACCCCTGGAGAAGGTCCCTTTTGATGAGGTCGCTACTGAAATGTCAACAAAGCAGCATTTGAAGGGAATTTCAGGTGTTCTTCCTGTGAAGGAACATTTGCGGATTGTCCAGGGAAGCCAGCTGAGCTTCTGGAAGACAAGTGATATTTCTCAGGGGGAAATTCTGCACATCCTTAGGTTGGCACCAATTCCCCCAAATTCCACCTCCTGTGACATTTGATGCAGATTCCAGGTTTCCTCCCAAGTAGAAACTTCTGAGAATTTTGAAGGGAGCCAAACATGCTTCCACAGGACAAATGAAATTCTCAAGGGGGTCCTTCACATTCATATAGTTTGTTATAATTAACAAACAACTAAGGTTTGTTTGTCAAAATAATTGTTCGAATTATTGGGTGGGTCCCTCTTTCCATTCATCAGAGACCCCTGCACTACTATTTCTAGAAGGCTACCTGGCTAGCCATGAATTTCCGCTTGGAACCAAGCTGGAAACTAGGTGGTGCCTTTGAGAGAGGATAGATGTGTTCACCATAGTGACCCCTATAAACAACCTAGCTCGTGCATGTGAACCCAGTCAGACATTCCAAGCAGCCAGCAGCCTTAAAAGGAGTAACCTTGACATTCCTACCTGTGCTTTAACTGTTTCAAGGAAACAGAGCACAAGCCCATGAAATGTTTCTGTCCTTCCACCCCCCCTCCCCTCCAGGAAAGGGCGGGGAAATATATGCATCCCCAGAGTCTAGTGCAGTGGGCCAAGCTGACCCAATCAGATCCTACTTACTGATCCCTACGGTGGGCAATGGTTCTATTATAGCTTGGATGCGGAGCCGTACGGCATTCAGTCCAACTAATGCTGTTTGCTGTGGAAGTAAGATGTTGGCAGGCAATAAACATCCCTGATCATAATGCAAGGCAAATAGGTTTATTGCACAGAGGGAGAGATTAAGCCGGGCAAAAATGCACCAGGGAAGGCAATATTTTAAATGTACATACTTTCAAGTTATTAAATTTTTAAGAAGCTCATACACAGACGAGCCGGAGACAAGCACGATAGCAACAACCCGAAACCCCTTTGAAGGGAGGCTTTGAGGCCAAAAACCGCCATGCAAAAGATGAATAGGATAAAGTTGACAAGGAGCTATGCAATGGCATAGCTAGAGGGGGTTCAAAGCATTCAGTTTTGCAGGAAGCTTGCATGCTGTGGTGAGGCTCCCTGCAAAACTTAGTGCCTTGCACCCCCCTCAAGCTATGCCACTGGGGCAAGTGGGTTGGAAAATCAAGGATTGGACCTGGCATGTACTTTCACACCCAAGAGTCACCCCCTCCAGTCTGCCCCTTGCCCTTTTCCTTCCTCACCTCAAATCTCCCTTAAACCCTTCCGTCCCTAATCACCCCCTTCTGTTGCCTTCAGCATGGCCCATGTGGCCGTTGGCATGCACAGGGAACCACTGGCAGCTCCCCTTGTGCTCAGCAGTGGTGCGCCATTTATGGTGCCGCCACACCGTTTATGACAGCGGAACATGCATCCCGCTGTTGTAACTGAAGAAGAGGACTGGGATGCAAATAAAACACTGATCGTACAAAACTGGAAGAAACTGTAATATAAGTAAAAACTGCAAAATGTGCTAGATGGTTGACCGTCCTCCCCCACCCCTCCCTTAGAGCAATAAAACACATGTTGTAAAAAAAGAGCAAACACTGGGTAAGTGGAGAGATGGTTCGGAAAGGCAAAGGCAGGCGCTTAGGTGCATGGATGCACACCGGCAGTGGTGCTTCCCATTCCCCCATCACAATCTCATTGCAAAGACCACAGATGCTCTGGACCCGAAAGCTCAACTCTCCACTATACCAGAAATCAATTCAAAGGGACGCCGAGCCGTACGCCGTAATCCCAAAGTGGACTGAACTTCTCCCTTCCCCAAAATATGTGCAGAAATGTAGGTCTCACACACACACACACACACACACACACACACACACTTGTTTAAAAGACTACATTCTGTAGCAATTTCCTAGATTCCTGGGGTTAGAAATCTAGATTGCCAATGGATAAGTGAGCCTTAAAATCACTTCCCTGCTGACAAAAATTCATTTCTTATAACCGTCTCCATTTACCGGAATGTTGAATCTTTCCCATGGGGAAGGAACAAATGAAAATGTTATTTCGCTGTTCATGAACTCATACCTTTCTGTCTGCCTTTTTTTTTTTTTTTCCCTTTCCACTGCTGGCAATTCCATTCTCTTCCAAATTTGACTAAAGCCTGTGACCTCAGGGAAATAATGTCTATATAATAATTTTGCTGAAAACTCTAATTCTGACTCATGTTTTTCTTTCACTCCCTCTCCCCCCTCCTTGGTTTGGACGTGGCTTCAGTCTTTTATGAAAATTGCACCAGACTCTGGGAAGGAAGGGAACTGATCATTTGATCTGGCAAACGCGTAGTTAATAATAAACACAGCAACAACAATGGTTCTGTTTTCAGTGAAGTCTCTTCTATGGTCATACTGGCTATGTGCTACCTGCCTGCTCAGTTGCGCTGTGCCTCTGAATACTGGTTTCAGGGCATCCATGGAAGAGAGGAGCATGGTCTCTTCTAGCTTATGAACTTCCCAGAGGCAAGCGACTGGCCACTCTGGGAAACAGGATGGGGATTAGATGGGTCTCCAGACTGATGTTTGTATGACTCCAGCAAAAGCAGCCACAAAGGAGGAGGGCAAATAGGGGGTGGCTCTTGACAGAATGCCCATGGATTGCATTCCTGCCCATTCAGTTACATGGAAGGATGGTCACCAGTGGCGTAGCTAGAGGGGAGCCACAAAGGAAGGGGCAGATACGGGAAGGCTCTTGACAGAAGGCCCCTATGGCATTTCTGCCCATTCAGTTACATGGAAGGATGGTCACCAGTGGCGTAGCTAGAGGGGGTGCAAAGCATTAAGTTTTCCAGGGAGCCTCACCGCAGTGTGCAAGCAGTCCTTCCCCCTCTCCTTCGGAGCCAGGCGTAGGCCTCTGTTTTGCTCCTCCTGCCCGGAAAGGCTTGGAAGGGGAGGGGGAGGGATCGCTTTCATGGCGCAGTGAGGCTTCTTGCAAAACTTAATGCTTTGCCCCCCTTCTAGGTATGCCACTGATGGTTAAGAGGAACAAATGCAATATCTGATAATTGGTGGGGGGGGGGGGCTAACAGCAATGAAATCAGAGAACCAAGTTACACAGTCAGCAGCACTGCCTGATCCACCTACTTGCAAACTTCTCCTGGTGCATTCTGGGGGAAAAATAGCCAACTGTACCCTCTGCCAAGTTAAGTGGCTGTTTAAGTACCCGGTTAAGTGGCCAAAGAGGCACTTTTTCACTTATATTTAGCAGGGGGAGGGTAACTGTCCCTTTTCACCAGGACACTGTGTCTTTTCCTGGTGGCTGTTTACCGATGTTCCTTTTCATCGTTTTAGCTTGTGAGCCCTTTTGGGCTGGGGGAACATTTGGTTGTTTGCTTTTGCGCACATTCCTACGCCTCTGCAGTAGCGGGGCAGCAACTAAACATTGAGAAAGACGTGGTTCTAAACATGGATAACATTGTTTCACTAAACATTGAGAAGGACGTGGTTCATCTAGCTCATTATGGTACACGTAAAAGAAAATATTTCTTTACTCAGCGTGTGGTCGGTCTGTGGAACTCCTTGCCACAGGATGTGGTGCTGGCGTCTAGCCTGGACGCCTTTAAAAGGGGATTGGACAAGTTTCTGGAGGAAAAATCCATTACGGGGTACAAGCCATGATGTGCATGCGCAACCCCCTGATTTTAGAAATGGGTTATGTCAGAATGCCAGATGTAGGGAGGGCACCAGGATGCAGGTCTCTTGTTATCTGGTGTGCTCCTTGGGGCATTTGGTGGGCCGCTGTGAGATACAGGAAGCTGGACTAGATGGGCCTAAGGCCTGATCCAGTGGGGCTGTTCTTATGTTCTTAAACTACAGTTCCCAGGAGGCCTTGCAGGTCTTCTTGTTATCTGGTGTGCTCCCTGGGGCATTTGGTGGGCCGCTGTGAGATACAGGAAGCTGGACTAGATGGGCCTAAGGCCTGATCCAGTGGGGCTGTTCTTATGTTCTTACGTGGACTGGTAGCAGCTCTCCATGTTCTTGAGCTCCGGGGGGTCTGCCTAAGCCCCTACTCAGTGATGCCAGGGACTGAACCTGGGGCCTTCTCTATCCAAAATGTATGTGCTGTGGATGTTCCTGACGAACAGCTGAAGCTGCTTTTGATGGAGCCCACCCCTTGGTCCACCCAGCTCAGTACTGCCTACTCAGCTTTCTTTACAAGCAATAAATACAGTCAACGAAAACAACAACAAAACGATCAAAAGTTGCAACAGAAAAGCACACACCACCCAAGAAACTGCATCAATGTCACAAGACTGCAGCCAGGATTGTGTGCACTGAATCTGCTGTCAACCCATTTTATGAGCAGACCCCAAATTCCAGAATCCGGGGCCGAGAGGAGCATTTCTCCCTGTTCTCCCTCTTCATGCCTTTCGCAGTGTTATGACTGAGCCTGCACTGGGCTGACTTTTTAAAAACTGAAAGTGTCCCAACGTTGCTAGTGGAATGTGCACAAATCCCCCGAGTCAAATGACGCAGGCCCTCAACAGGGAGACAGACAAAAACCCGTCTGCGAGATCAACTACAGACAACCTGACCAAGGTCAAGTTTCCTGCCATTGGAAAAGAGAACTCTCTCCCTTGCCTCAATCTCCAGCCAGGCTAAGAGACCCAGATTTGCTCTGGAGAGGTTTTAATACAAGATATACCACTTCATATGCCGATAGATCCCTAAAGCCTGCCTTTCCGATCTTGAATTTCATTAAGTTTCAACTTTGCTGTAATGCCAGGATTGTCAGTTATAAGAGGGACTTTCCTGGTAATCTGGTTTCCCTTTCCGTGACATTGATTCACGAGTCAGCCCGGGGGGGGGGGAGAAATTCAGAGAGGGAGGCTTTTCGCTTGAACATCAAAGGTGCAGGATGTCAAAGGAAGCAGGCCTTCTGCTGACTTGGATCATTGGTCCAGTGAATCCTAGAGGGACTTCAGGGTCACCTGGGTGGGCAAATGAAACCAGCACATCTCTACTTGGCTTCCTTCCCTTTCCAGCTTCGTTCAATTGCCTGGACTCATTCCTGAGCATTCATCCCTGCCCTATGCACTGGATAATCAGGGTCCTTTGCAACTGGGCTCAAGTGCTACAGCTGCAACCAAGCGCTGGTACTGGGTGTGGCAAACATGCTGTTCAGAGCACCCTAGGAGTAAGCTACGCTGGTGGAGAGGCCTGCGCTGCCCCACCAGCACCGCAGAGGAAGCCCTGGCCGGTGGCAGCAAAAAGGTAGATTCCAGGCAGCACAGGGGCATGAGGAAGGTGACAAGAGAGTGTGGGGAGGCGTTCCTGAGTGGAGGGGGGCAGAACTGGCCCACAGATGGGACCAGCCATAATCTATCCTCCATATTAGGCTCAGAAGGCCAACATGGGGCTTCTCAGATCTGTGCCAGCAATTTATCTAGCACAGACTCAAGTAGCCTCATTGCAGGAGCTGGGGCTTTACTCAGGGTAAGGTAAGGGGACCTCTGGTAGCTTCCCTGGCCCACAGGATACAGCGGTGGCCATTTTGGAGCCTCCGTAACCTGCAGTGCTGTGACATATAGGATTGGGCCGTTAATCTGTGCAGATCTTTGGACCTCTTCTGCAAAAAAAACTTATAATCTATCAGGGATCAAACCGACAAAGTAGTAGTGGGCATCACCAACCAGCCCTTGGAAGCTCTAAGAATAGAGCCCTGTTGTTCTTTTAAACAGGATTACCTTTTCCCTCTTGGCCCTGGGAAAAAAAAAGAGGATATTTCCTGAATCAAAGTGCATGATGGCAGATGGTTAACTATTGAAAATCTATACTAAAAAGATTAATGTTACCCCATTGAGGGGATCAGCTGTTTGTAGAGATTTGCTAACATGGTCTGTGACATTTGTTTATCCAGAATGGCTGGACTGGTCTGGCTTCGGAAGGGGGAATAATTAGGCACTAGGAGATTTTCGGAACATCAGGGCACCAGCTGTTAAACTGCCCAAGATAATCTGAAATACCTCTCTCTCTCTCTTTCTCACTCACTCACTCGCATTTTAACATGGCACAAATTTAATTTAGGGCCATTTCACCTAGAGCTAGTTGGGACCATCAAGGAGAGCTTGTTGGAATATGGTAGGTGGAGGCCAGCCATCACCAAAGATTAACTGCGGTAACATAAGAACATAAGAAGAGCCCCACTGGATCAGGCCATAGGCCCATCTAGTCCAGCTTCCTGTATCTCACAGCGGCCCATCAAATGCCCCAGGGAGCACACCAGATAACAAGAGACCTCATCCTGGTGCCCTCCCTTGCATCTGGCCTTCTGACATAGCCCATTTCTAAAACCAGGAGGTTGCACATACACATCATGGCTTGTACCCCATAATGGATTTTTCCTCCAGAAACTTGTCCAATCCCCTTTTAAAGGCGTCCAGGCCAGATGCCGTCACCACATCCTGTGGCAAGGAGTTCCACAGACCAACCACACGCTGAGTAAAAAAATATTTTCTCTTGTCTGTTCTAACTCTCCCAACACTCAATTTTAGTGGATGCGGCAGTTTAGTTTAGTTTAATTTAGTGGATGCGGTAGTGTCAGGCGCCACAGGTCTAAGCCCAGGTACTCCCTGGGCCACCATGGCATCTTCCATACAAAGGGACCAGACATGGTCCCTACAGCACCGCCCATCTTTCATGGTCAGAGATGGTACTGCACCTTTTCTGCCCAAGTAAACTGAGGAGCCAGTAGGGTCCCGTTTTACCAAGGCCTCAGTTTTTCAGTCTGAGTAACATGGTGAAGAAGACTTCTTGCCTGGTCTTGCCTTGTCCACCCTCCCCTTATGCTGCCACACTCTGTCCAGCCTTGCCTTATGTCTGCTCAGGGACGTGTGGTGTGGGGGTGGCAGGTGAGGCAGAACTTCCCCATCGTAGTCCATGGAAAAGCACTGCAGCTGCTCCACCTACTTACACCTGAGGAGGCTCTCCTTATACCTGAGGGGACTTTCCTTGCACTTGCTTTCTCAAGTGTATGGAGAACCTCCTCAGGTGCAAGCAGGTGGAGCAGCTGCCGCGTTTTTCCATGGACTACGATGGAGAAGTTCTACCTTATCTACCGCCCCTGCACTGCATGTGCATCTGCTGACTTCCTTGACACTCTGCCCCAGCCTGGCCCTTCTGACCTCATCTACCAAACCTGGCATTTGACTCCTGGTCTGCGTCTTGACCCCTTCTGCTGCATCAAGCTCCTCTGGCTCTCCTCTCTGGCTCAACCACCAGACTTCCTTGGCTCCAGCCTTGTTCGAAGTCAGGCTACAGCCTAATCTTCCCTATGCAAGTCCCTTTGGATACATAACACCATTCATGAAAAATAGGAAGTACAGTTCACAATGCATCCTATTGCCACGGAACGTTGGAGGCTGCCTCAACACCCGTAACAAAGTGTATCTGAAGGAAAAGAGGCAATTAATTCAGTATCCCAATCTTGTACCTCTCCCCTATGCAAACTCCTTTTTCGGCATATTGCACCATCCATGTGAAACAGGAAGTGCCACTCATGAATTTCCTGCTTCCTCCTCAAAAGCAGACCATGGGTGAAGTAATTTTGAGTGCAATCTGGGAATGCATTTATCCTCTGCCTGTAATTAGAGCATATCCACAGGTCAGCTACAGCCAACCAACTCCGAATGTGTATATATTTCCATTTTCAAGGCTGGGGGGAACAAAATAGCATCAATCACAAATGATGTGCAAAGCTCAGCAAGCTGAAAAAATAAGGCAAAGAAGCTGAGATATCCAGCACAGTTATGTACTCCCTGACATAGATTTTTTTCATGGCGCGGCTGCCCTTCCAACAAAGTACCGCGGTTCAGTGTTTTATAACTAGCTTGCGTCGCATAAATCAAGGAAGCACTTGGGAGAAACTGATTAAACTCGGCTGCATTTGGGGACTCCTGCAAAAAGCAATCAAAACTCAGCAATGGAGAAAAAAAATTATTTATCCAATACTGGCTCAGACGGGAAATTTTGTCGTTCTCCTTCCGCAAGATATTTAGCACATGTCAAATTGAACCAGTCAGCCGGCCAGGGACAGACCCGTTCCCTTCTGGGAGGTTGTGGTGGTGGCCAAGGAGAAGATACACAAGGGAGGGTCAGAGGGAATGGCATAACGGTTGGAAATTGCTGCTCTAGGGGGGTCCGTACTGGTGCATGGACCCTTTCATAGCTGCGTGTCATCGCAACACACTGCGGCAAATTGCCAGGTTGCTGAGCTCTGCATTTTGCAGAACTCAGCTGGGAGGTGCCACTGCTCCACCTGGCCTCTTAGTGGGAAAAGTTCTGGCAACCCTACTACTGGGAAAAGGAGGTAGTTATAAAGTGCATAGTGTTGTTAGTCAGGAAGTAAGATGAGCCAATGAGAAGGAGCCCACCTCAAGCAATAAAGATGCAGCAACACTGACTCCACCCAAGATGGTGCCTTTCCCCAAATCCAGTGACGCCTCCCTTCGATGGCCCACAATATCCAAAGGCTAATCCTCTCTGTCCGTTTTAGACCATGAGGAAGACACATCAGAAACAAGCTGTTGGGTTTTGTCAATCTCCACAATAGGGGACGACTGGGGTTGCAGTTTTGGTGCAGGTAGGTGATGATCAAGGGCGAGAGGGCAGCGGTGGTTGGGGTTGTCTGGACAGACTAGAGTCAGATCTGGTAGTTGAAGACCAAAAGAGCCATATGTGGTTGAGAAAGGAGGCAAAGGGAGGTGGTCTAGGGCAGGTTTTTCTGAGTCATTGGCTTGGATGCCAAGGCTTTGGAAAGCCTGGTGGGTTTTAATTAGTTTGGGGTGACCCTTGACATGCAGAAACTACTCTTTCGGGTTTGGTGAGAGGCCAGAGCGCCAATGACGCTGCTGTGAGCCACCAGATGTCACAACTGGAGTCTCCCCCTCGCACATTGCAAAGCTTTCTCAAATATATTCCATGCCATATTAACATGGTAGCAATAACAGCCCAATTATCTTGTCTTGCTTCTCAACAAGGCGTCTTGCAATTCTCTCGCTGCCTTCATCCCAACATCGCCAGCCCTCACGCTAATTACGTCCCCTGAAAACCATCCACAGAATCTCCCGTTTGCTGCTGGCACACTCCCGCCCACAGACCTGTGGCACCCTGTGCCTTCGGCAACTTTCCTCTGATGGACATTCCCTTCCCCCCGTGCTGGAGGAAATGACACGGTGACATGGGTAAAAGGTGATTTAGATCGACCGCTGTGCCACAAATTGCCAAGAGCTGATTTAGAGACCTTGCCTTTGTCAAGGAAGACGGTCGGGTGTCTGCTTTAAAGAAGTACTGGGAATATTTTCATCAAAGGTTTGAATTGAAAAACAGTGGGAGGTAAATATCTGAGAAGGCACCGAGAAAACCGCTAGATCCACACAATTACCATTAACAGGGGACAGCAGCGATTCAATGAAGTAATTCAATCTGGTGTCCTACATTTTATCAGGCAGCAATTGTGTGCTTTGACACAAATTGCCGAGAAAGAGGAGTGGGGACTTTCTTTTGCACTCCCCAACACAACTCACCTTTCTTGGTTTGGTTCATCAGAAGTTTCTGAACCCTTGCCACCCTCTGGAAGGTTCAGACTGTGCCACTACTTCGTAGAGTGACCATATCTTGCCTTTGACAGCATCGAGAGAGTGCTTTTCCCTTCCTGGACAAAAGAATGAACCAGCTATATGTTCCCCACTGCCACGAGTGCTGCTATGTTCCAGGGACATAATTTCATTTGGATGGAAGAGTACTAGAGAATGACGGAGTCTTTGTTTGCTTTATGTCTCTAAGTTAGGTGTCTTGGGCATTCCCAAATCATTAGTTGGCAACCTTCAGTCTCGAAAGACTCTGGTATCGCGCTCTGAATGGTGGTTCTGGAACAGCATCTAGTGTGGCTGAAACAGCCGATTCGGGAGTGACAATCCCTTCCACACTGGGAGCAAGTGTAGTGTGTTCCTGGTCTGTCTCCCTGGCTATGGGCCTTCCTTCTTTGCCTCTTTGCCTCAGTCTGTTGGCCAAGTGTCTCTTCAAACTGGGAAAGGCCATGCTGCACAGCCTGCTTCCAAGTGGGCCGCTCAGAGGCCAGGGTTTCCCACCTGTTGAGGTCCATCCCTAAGGCCTCCCAAATCATACCTTCTAACAAAAGCAGACCATGTCTTGTAGCCAAGCCATGGCTAAGCGTATAGGCAGCGATTCCCAGACTTACTGTGGTCACAGCGCCCTTCTTTCTTAGTGTCCTGGGTGCCTCCATCTTGGATCATGTGAGATATTGCACAATGATCCAAGATGGAGGCACCCAGGAGAGCCAGAAGAAGAAGCTGCCAGAGACAATCCATTATGCCCCTATGAGTTTGCCGCGCTCATCAGCGTGACGCCTGTCTCGGCGCACAGTTTGGGAACCACTGAGTAGAGGGATGGAGAGCATCATAGGCTAAAGGGAGGGTGGCTATAGCTCAAGAGGGTGGCCAGAGCTCAGTGACGGAGCCATGGAGAAGCTAGAGCTTGGAAAGACCCTTGACTGAAACCCTGAAGAGCCTCTGACAACCAGTGTAGGCCATGCTGTGCTTGAGAGATCAAAGACCAGACTCAGCAAGAGGCAATGTTGGATGCTCATGAACATGAAGAGTTTTGTCTCTCCGGCTGCTACGGTGAAAGGAAATGGCCGCAAAAGGAATCTGTTCTTGGAAGAGAGGACCCAAGCGGCAGCTGGTCCTTGGCAGACCAATGGAGGAGGGGCTCCGTCCCAAAACATTACACTCCTGATCAAGAGAGGCAGTGCATTTAAACATTCAGCCCTAATGATCTGGAGCCTGGTGTGCGGCAAAGGCTTCGCTTCCGACAGCTTAACTGTCTGCAATCACCCTAATATGACCCAAAGTGGGTTTAAAAATGCCAGTAATGTATGTTTGGCAATCAGCGAAGCAAACCCTTATTATCCAGGTTCACATTGGGTGTCACATGCAAAGGGAGGCGAGAGGGGAGGCTGGGAGGGGGGCGGAGAGGGAGGAAGGAACCAGGAAAATACTAACCCTTCAGATGTTGCTTCACAAGAGATGATGAGCAAAGAATATACTTATTCCAGGCCAGTGACTAAGAATAATAAAAATGGGGATAACTTAGCAATAACACGAGTTTGACGGGCTGAATCTGGAGTGACAGCTAATCTCAGGCTGTCTCCTGCTTGAATCAACCTTGTAATTTTTCCGAGAGGGAGCTGACAAAAAAAAATCAAGTTTGATTATGCTGAAAACGGCATTTGGTGTCTTTTCTTAAGTGGGCTTCAACCAAGATTGACTAGGAGGCTGGTGAGACTTGAGAAGAAGGCAGGTTGGCACAGCAAAGGTTTCGGCATTTGTTAACAGGGTCCCGTCCTGCCATTTAACAATGTGGCCATGGCAGGCTGTCACGGAGGGAAGACTCAGAGTGTTGCAGGCTGCGCACTGAGGCTCATGCGGTGAGCATGATGGGGAAGGTTGACTTGCAAGGGTTCAGTGAAGAAACTTCTCAAAGCCCTGGAGTGGCAGGCAATCTACTTTGCGTTCACTATTATGTGTAGGTAGGTAGGTAGGTAGGTAGGTAGGTAGCAAAAACTGACTGAAAGAAATCCACTGGTTTCACGAATCATTCATTTCAAACTGAACACCAACTGAAGTGAACAAGTCACAAATCACATCCATTTTTTCTTATTTATCCTTTTGCATGATCTTGTTTGTGGGTTTTAACCCATATGGAAGGTCAGGAAGTGGCGTCACTACGGTTTGCATCACCCGGTGCGGGAGGCCAGCGTGTCACCCCACGATGGACCGCCTCCCATGCAGTGGGCAGGGCAACACCCCAGGTGATGGGCGTGGTGATGTGTCGTCACTCTGCCCCACTGGTTTTTTGGCTACAACTTTTGATGGAATAATAGTTGGCAACCTTCAGTCTTGAAAGACTATGGTAGAAGCCTACAGCACCCGGTGTTCCCAGGCGGTCTCCCAACCAAGTACTGACCAGGCCTGACCCTGCTTAGCTTCCCAGATCAGGCAAGATTGGGAGATAGTGTTCAGTATAGGGAGATGGTTGGCAACCTTCAGTCTCAAAAGACTATGGTATAAGCCTACAGCACCTGGTATTCCCAGGCGGTCTCCCATCCAAGTACTGACCAGGCCTGACCCTGCTTAGCTTCCCAGATCAGACAAGATTGGGAGATAGTGTTCAGTAAAGGGAGATGGTTGGCAACCTTCAGTCTCAAAAGACTATGGTATAAGCCTACAGCACCTGGTATTCCCAGGCGGTCTCCCATCCAAGTCCTAACCAGGCCTGACCCTGCTTAGCTTCCAAGATCAGACAACATCAGGCATGTGCAGGGTAACAGTAGCTGCTGATGGAATAGAGATAGTTCAATGTGGTTTGTTTAATGCATTCAGCATGAAATTATACATCAAATGACATATAACGTGAGGGTGTTCTGTGAAAATACCAAGAATTTTACCAAGAAAATACCAAGAATTTAAAATTTTTTAGCAAGTAGTGATATCATCCCCCTGCACATCACCTGATGTGGCCTGCACCCCTGTAACGATGCCATTCTTAACTCCAGGGGAAGGACATTCCATAAATGGGGCACCACCACCGAGAAGGCCCTATTCCCAGCCACCACTGCCCTCACCAATACTGGTGGTAGCACAGTCAGAACGCCCCCCCCCAGATTACCTTTATGTGTATGTATTATATATGTATTATTTGTTACTAATTTGTAAATTTTAAAAAAATTAAATGAAATAAATGGGAGCCCCAGAAAACAGACCTGGATTAGAATCTGCTGATGTCGTTCATTCAAGAATGAATGCACTCCCCTATGGCCTGCCCGCATAATGACTTGTGCATTTGAATCGCAAGACCTCCCCTATCGCTCTTTCTAGCGAGATCACGAAAATACCGTTCGTTCACTCCTTCCTCAGCTGTTCCATCTTGCCAACTGCAGTACTTTGCTTTGATGACTGTTCCGTACTCATTTAAAACAAAAATGCCAGGGGCACCTGGGCTGCTGACAAACATTAAAATTAATTGACCCGCAGATGGATTTTATTGTGCAAAATGTATTTATGGGATAATTGGGGTCCATTACTTCTGCGATGAATTTCCAATGGCTCCTGGAGTATAAAAAATGAGCATGTACACCATTTCAGATAAGCAAAGTTCATCGTCATTTCCTGAAGTGCCGTCCTGAAGTACTGTCCTGATTACCCCATTTCCCAGTTCCATTTTGATCTGCGACATTAAGGTTTACAAGGCAAGAATCAATCTAAGAGTTGTGTCTCCTGGGTGTGGGGTCACCTGGATCACTCTTGCATCTAGATTAATTAACACAATGTAGGCCAGGGTGACTGGATTGCTACGCAGAGTGACCTGGGAGTAAGCACCATTGAATTCAATCAGTTACTTCTGAGTAAAACCAGCCCCCCCCCCCACTTTCAAGAAATAACAGGATCCCCAGTACTTTGGGGTAGGAGTTACTAAGGGCACAATCTTAACCAGGGCTACTCAGAAGTAAGTCCTATTGTGTTCAGTGGGACTTACTCCCGGGAAAGTGAGCCTAAGTAACATCACCATTACAAATACAAAAGGATAAATCTGAATCCAAAATCATCACTTTCAAAGTCAGAATGCTAACAGTGTCGAACTACAGGTTACATCAGCCATTTTCAACCACTGTGCCATGGCACACTGGTGTGCCACAAGTGGGTCATAGGTGTGCCACAGGAATTTGGGGGAAAGTCAGTTATGAGTAGGGCCAATGGGAGATCTGAGCCCCCCCCCCATTGGCAGCATGGTGTGCCTTGTCAATTGTCAAAAACCTGATGGTGTAACTTGACAATTTTAGTGCCTTGTCAGTATGCCAAGAGATGAAAAATGTTGAAAATCACTGGGTTACATTATGAGATCATGCGGCCCAGTTCTATAGGGCTGCTGTGCTGGTGGAACTAATGAACTCTTTTTAGCTGGATATCCATTTTCTGAATGACGCTGCCTTGTCTCCACTCTCCTTGGCTCCACTTGTGAGTCATACTGGTACAACAAGGGCTCAACTGTCCTTTTCCTACCAGTCACTTGTGCCACACAGTCTGGAGTCTTTTAACCCAGTGGCATAGCTGGAGGGGGTGCAAAGCACTAAGTTTTTCAGGTGCCTGAATGCGCCATGCAAGCGGCCACTCCCCTTCCCCTTCAGAGCCATTCTGGGCAGGAGAAGCAAAACAGAGGCTCTGGCAGCAGAGGAAGAAGGACAGACAATTTGTTACTAAAGACAGTTGCCCTAGAAACAGAACCACAGAACCCAGACATTTTAGCAAGTGTCAGTTGCTCTTCTCCAAACTCTTACAGCACACCTGCAGACCTTTTGCAGCAAACTAATGTTGACAATTGCTGACCTACAGCCCAATCCTATCCACACTTTCCTGGGAGTAAGCCCCATTGACTTTAATGGGACTTACTTCTGCGTAAGCATGTATAGGATTGGGCTGCTAGACGTTTGGTCTCTGTCATGATCTCAGCATACCGCCTTTAAGCCCCAAAACATAGTGTTGGTGATTTGAGGCAGGGCTGAAAAGATGAACTTTGTAGAATCAGGAGCTAGTTGCGTTGCTAGGGGGTGCAGGTGATGCATTGGGGGGGGGGACGGTGACACCACTACAAGCCATAAATTGTGAAATCTTGATATTTTCAAATAATACCATCACGTTATATATCACTCAGTGCAGAATTTCATGCAGAACACAATGAAACAAACCATGCGTGAATAACCATATTCTAATAAACAAACCATATTCTAATAAAAGTTATGGCCAAATAACCGGAAAAGGAAAACACAACAGTTTTATGTAACAAAAAGTGGATTTTTAAAACTCAAAACTAATCAATGAAACTGAATGTCCAGAGAGCCAAGGAGCTGGTATTATGACACAGCAGGGAACCAGTGAGTATGAGGGCCAAATCCTATCCAACTTTTGAGCTCTGGTGTAGCCACAATATAGCCCCGTGGTAAGGGAACGCGTATCCCCATACCTTGAGAAGGCCCCAATGACTGCCCCTCCACCACACCCCATTGGCACAACTGCACCAGCACTAGAAAATTGGATAGGATTGGCCCTGAGTCAGCTCTCATTTCCATGTATCAGAGCTAATACTAGAATTCGTACTCAATTGTATGAGTGCCATCAAGCTGGCCACTGGTTTTAGGTTGGTGACTGATTTGTTGGGTGACCTATATCTGTGATATATTAAAAGAAAGAAATAAAGTTAAAGTTAACCCGAATGATGTCACTGCATTTAGGCTGGGTATATGACACTGTAATTTATTCTGTATGGTCTGGTCCAGGAGGAGGTTCATCACGGGGGTGAAGCGAAGAGCTCTCGCATCGGGCGTTGGAAACCCTCGTGACGACCCTGTCAAGAGCAAAATCCCATGCACGGACACTGAGTTTCTGATCGCCAGCTCAAGCCCTGAAAGATCTCACACTGTTCCACTGGATTTCAAACCCTAGTGTGACAACACGTTTGTGCTTCATTTTCAATCTGTGCAACGCAAACACTAATTTCAGTGAACCGTTCCAAAAGACAGGATGGTCTCGTTTTGCAAAGATATTCACTGCGGCTAATTACTAGCCTGAAAGTGGAGCTCCGTCATTAGCCAAGCGAAGTAAATTAAGATTTGTTAACAATGATTAATCATGCCAAGTGGTAGCTAACAAGAACCGGCCTTTATAAACAGCCACGCACAGGCACACATGCTGAAAAAAAAAATGACAGTATATTAACGGCAACACATCTAAGCGCAGAGCCGCCAAGGCTCCTTTGTATAAATGCGCTCATTTCGGAATGGATAAACGTTCTCACATGAGCAAAAGACATTTAAATGTTTGGCTTCCTGAATCAAGCACCGGAGATAAGTGAAGTCTCCAACGATCTACAGCACCAATACATCTTGTTTACCGTTATCGCTGACTGTAAGAAAATGTGGCACCGAGAGAGAACAGCACCTCTCCCTCTACCGCGGCAAGCTCCCTGATGTCTCATTTAACTGTCTTACGGCAGCAGAGTCTAGGCTGAGCTCCAGAGAGAAGACACGGCGTTTGGTGACAAAGCAATGGCAAGGAAAAGGAGGAGAAGAAATTGGGGAGATGGTGCGTCCCTGTTGCTGCCTCCACTTACTGCTGTTCCTTCCCCAGTTGGGTTTGGACCCAGAGCAGGAGTCTCCAAACTTTTTGGCCAGAGGGCCGCATGAAATATCTGGCGCAGTGCTGAGGACTGGAAAAAAAAATCCCTTGAGCGGTGACCCCTGTCAATGCATTGGACAGACTAGATCAGAAATTCTCAAACTTCAAACCGCCACAACCCACCTCATCCCTTGAGCTGGGTTGCAACCCAACGCTCCCGGCTGTGCTGCAAAGCCTTATTGGCAGCCATCGGAGACCACTTCTGGGTCACACCGGGCCCACGACCCATTCCATCGGCATCCGTGGGCCCCAGAATGCCAGCAGAAGCAAGCCGGAAATAAAACAGAAGTTTTGGACGTGAACCAGAAGTCACTTCTGATCACGTCCCCAAGGCATTCTGAGGCCCGCAGTGGCCAATGGAGTGGGTTGAAGACCCAGTTTGACTTGGAAGTGGTTACCAGTGGCTCCCAGTAAGGTTTTACGGCACAGCAGGGAGCATTAGGTCACAACCCAACACATACGGTCAATTCACCAGTGGGTCGCGGTTCACAATTTGAGAAATGCTGCACTAGTCACAAATGTGTAAAGAAATGCATGTCCATATCCCTGTTTTTTTTAATAAACTCTTGGTGTTACTTGACGCTTACTTTGGGATGGGTTACCAGGGGGTGGGGGGTTCACCTGAGCCCTTTGACTTTCCTGCTTATGTGCAGGGGCTGATCCAAGGGGGGTATGGGTGCATACCCCCCAAACTGTCACGCCAGAAGGGAAGGGCGGCTGCTGGGATGGGAAGGGAAGTCAGTTGCCAGGAGAAAGCTTACTGGGTGGGATGAGAGGGCACTTGAAATGGGAGCCCAGATCTACCTGGCAGGCTGATCTGGGCTCCAAGTCCAGATAGGAGCCCAGGTCTACCTACCTTAAAAAGGCAGCTCCAGAGGGCAGTCAGAATGGGAGCCCATGTCTACCTGGCAGGTAGATCTGGGCTCTAGGTCCGGAAGGAGACAGGTCTACTCCCCCAGCAAACCTCGGCCACACAAGTTAAACCGGAAGCCCAGGTCTACCTGGCTGGTTGACCTGGGCTTTGGAGCTAAGGAAGTGCTCATTAGCCCCCCCCAATACAAACACTGGATCCACCCCTAGTAAGGTGGGGAGGGGGTCCATAAACAACCAAATGGTTCAAAGCCAAGTCCTTTGATCACTGGTCAGTAACAGAAGGGCAAACACTATGCAACACCAATAGGGTCATCATGGCTTCCGGATCTGAATGACTACACAACACCTTCAGGAGCGTGAGGCATTACAAGGTCTTCCAGAGGAAATAGTGAGGTCAAAAATAAGTGGGGAACAGGCAAACAAAATAAGGGGTGATCAGGTATTACTACCACAGCATGCCATTTTTCCTTTTACTTACCTCTCCCAGCCAGTGAAATGGCTCATAACTGGACCCCAGTAAAAGAGAAACACACACACACACACACACACACACACACACACACACACACACTGCACAGATTTCCTGGAGCGGATGCTTTGAGAACACAGAGGTTCTTCTCAAGGTTGCTACCTTAGCACAGCTGTCTCTTCCTGTGCTCTCCGGGGAAGGGTTTTGGGGATGTCATGCAACACCGCACCACGTGGAGTCCCAGTGGCATTCCATGACAGAGCAAACAGCTGTTGAACTCCCCGCCTTTCCCAGTCCATCTTTATGTATGCAACCAAGGAACCATCTCCTTAGGGAGTGTTCTCGCAATGTATGCTTTCTAGGCTCACCAGATTGGGTGCAAATCAAAGCATTCCTCGGCTGGAGGGGGCTGGGAGAAACATATTGCTTGGCACCGGAAGAACAAACGTCAGGACAATTCAAAGAATGGTTAATTTCCCCCCCCAACACCTCGTCAACCTAAATACATAACAAGCAATCAATCAGACAGCTGCCCTCCACTGCATTGCATCTAGCTCAGTGGTTCTCAAACGTTTTAGCACCCGGACCCACCTTTTAAAATGACACCCGCCGGAAGTGATGTCATTAATCAGGAAGTGATGTCATGGCCAGAAGTGGCATCATCAATTTAAGCTTCAAACCTAAGCTGCCATCAGTCAAAGGTCCCGTTACACAGAATGCTCGTGCTGTTGTTCTGCGTGGCTTAGAATCCAAACATTCCAGCTTGGAAGACAAAGCAGAAGGTAAACTTGAATCCTTCTCCAAGCACACAGCCCTCCCCCCTTCCAGCATCCCATTTTCCCACCTAAACAGGACAAAGCACCATGACTCTCTCCCACTGGGAGCCAGCCCTTCCCAGAAGTTCTGTACTCTGTACTTTCACCTTCATAGTTTCAATGGGCTAGGTGTTACACGACCCACAGTTTGAGAAACAGTCATCTAGGTTAGTATGGTCTACACCAGTGGCTCCCAAATTTTGTGCAGCCACAACTCACTTTGTCCTCCACGTAGATCTCAACCCAAAGCCACAAAGCATTCCTGGGAGTCACTGAAGGCAACTTCCAGGTTACACCGGGCCTGCAACCTACTCTCTTGGCCTCCACGGGCCCCAGAATGCCTTACAAACACAAACTGGAAGTTGCGGAAGCAAACTGGAAGTTGTGGGTGCAAGCTAGAAGTAGCTTCCGGTTACTTAGACCTGGGGCGTCCAAACTTTTTGGTAGGAGGGCCACATCATCTTTCTGACACTGTGACGGGGGCAAGGAGAAAAAGAATTAATTTACATTTAAAATTTGAATAAATTTACATGAATGAATTTATTAGAGATGGAACTTATATGAATGAATGAAGGTCTTGCAGTAGCTCAAGGCCTATAAAAGGCCTTGTACAAAGCAAGGCCAGCCTTTCCTTTGCTGCCACTGTTGCATCACAGACGTGAAACAGCAAGCAGTGGAGGGAGCCCTCGTCCCACAGCTCACGCAAGTGGTCAAACAGTCACCCTCACACTGAGAGCAGCTGTGTCTGGCCAGCATGGGCTCCAGCAAGTCTCCAGAGGGCCAGAGGCTCATTGGAGACTGGGGGCTCCCCGTGGACCAGACTGGGAGCCCCTGAGGGCTGCAAGTGGCTCCAGAGCCGGGTTTTGGACACCCCTGGCTTAGACAATACTGAGCTAGATGGACCCATGCAATGGAAAGCAATTTTGTATGATCTCTAAGAGTTTGGCGTGTCGTTCCTTAGTTTACTTCTCACAGAAGTGCACAATTTCTGGGCGAGTGTCACAGTGATGAACTTGAACCCGCTCCTTAGCCCGACTCAGAACTGGTTCAGCCGTGCTGGGTGTCAATGAAGAATATTTCACAAGGGTAAGTGCAAAATCTGGGAGTGCATATTGGAGCTCAAGAACTTTGTGGGGTGGGGTGGGGGAGAATGCCTTACATATTGCCTTACAGTATGTCCAAGCATCACGAGGTAGACAGTATCATGAGCTCGGTCAACACCATAACACTAGTTCCGAGGCACTGTAATTCTCAAAATTCAGGTATGGATTTCTCAAAGACGGGGGGGGGAGGGGGTTGATGGAAAGAAACCATGCATGAGCGCACTGGTGAAGCCAAAGTGGCCCATCCTTTATGAGCAACAGCATGGGGAACACACAAAAGACAGCCATGAGCTGTTAGCGCACAACATGTCTGTTATTGACAGCTTGAGCTGCCTGCAGATTTTGCAGCAGATGTACCGATTGACACCTCGTCTTGTTTTCAGGGAACAGGGGCCACGCACTGCGCGCAGGGCGCTTAAAAATGTATCTTTTTTTTTTTTCCCTCAGCAACCGAAGACAGAAGGCTGTCTGTTGAGGGAAGAGGTGCTTCTGTCAGGGAGCCAAGTGACGGATAGCAAGTCGGGCTAACCAGGCTCTCAACGTTCCGGCAAAAAAGGAAGCCGGAATTTCTGTAGCTGTCAGATTGAGAGGACGAGTTTCAACCTTGCTGAAGGTCCTGCTGGTGTCAGCGAGGATTACTTGAGCGTAAGAACGAAGGGCACAAAATGGGCAAGGTGATTAGACAGGCAGATGGTTGGTTCATCATATACACACCCCTCACACACACACACACACACACACACACACACACAACCCAATGGTATACTGTGGCGGGAGCAGGAAAATATCATCTCCTGTCCTGGTGGCTCTGGTTAAGTTATCTTCCACCAGCCTCCATTTCTTCCAGCTGTGAGGATGGCACTCTTTGGATCCACCAGCTTCCACCAGATCAGGCAGCCTCTAAGGCAGAGGTTCTCAAATTTAACCAGGGCATGGCGCCCCCATCAGCCTCTTCTTCCCGGCTCATGAGATTCAAGATGGCAGTGCCCCAGACTCATGAGATTTGAGCACTGCCATGTTGGATATTGTGAGATTTTTCAAGATCCAAGATTGCCGCGCCCAGGAGAACAGGAAGGAGGAACCATAGGGGACATCCCTGTGTGTGTGACACAATGCCCTAAGGCAGTGGTTTTCAAACTGGGGCGTCACAACACCCTAGCCTGAAGGCCCTGGCCCCCTTAAGGGGCAGGGGCAGCAAGGAGGCAGGGAAGAGGCAGCGACACAATCCCCAGGATCGTGTCACTAAGGGGGGCTGCAGGGGCTGAAATGCACTCCCCAGTCCCTAAAGCAGCCTTCCCAGGGTGCAGGGAGCCCTACGTGAGCGTCTGCAGGGCTCCCCAGGCTTCTAAAAGCGAAAGTGGAGTGATTGAGCTCCACTTCCGGTTTTGCAGAAGTGGAGTGCGATTGCGCTACTTTCACTTTTAGAAGCCTGGAGAGCCCTGCAGAAGCTCGCGCAGGGCTCCCTGCACCTGGGAAGGCTGCTTCAGGGACTGGGGAGTGCATCCCAGTCCCTGCAGCCCCCCTTAGCGACGCAATCCTGGGGATCACGTCGCTACCTTCCCCCCGCCCCACCAAGACGTACTGTGGTTCGCCTCCCCAAGAGTTTGAAAACCGCTGCCCTAAGGCATCATGATGCACACTTTGGAAACCCCTGTTCTTGGGCGGGCTTGAGAAAAGATCCCCTCAATGGGCACCACGGTCAGGGCTTTCTTCAGTGGCAGTACCATGGCTATGGAATCTCCTCCCCCAAGAGGTCCATTTGGGTCTCTCTTTACCCATTTTAAGAGATTGTTCCGTTTAGGCTACAGTCCTAACCACACTTTCCTGATTAAGAACATAAGAACATAAGAACAGCCCCACTGGATCAGGCCATAGGACCATCTAGTCCAGCTTCCTGTATCTCACAGCAGCCCACCAAATGCCCCAGGGAGCACACCAGACAACAAGAGACCTGCAAGGCTTCCTGGGAATTGTAGTTAAGAATATAAGAACAGCCCCACTGGATCAGGCCACAGGCCCATCTAGTCCAGCTTCCTGTATCTCACAGCGGCACACCAAATGCCCCAGGGAGCACACAAGACAGCAAGAGACCTGCAAGGCCTCCTGGGAATTGTAGTTTAAGAACATAAGAACAGTCCCACTGGGTCAGGCCATAGGCCCATCTAGTCCAGCTTCCTGTATCTCACAGCGGCCCACCAAATGCCCCAGGGAGCACACCAGATAACAAGAGACCTGCAAGGCCTCCTGGGAATTGTAGTTAAGAACATAAGAACAGCCCCACTGGGTCAGGCCATAGGCCCATCTAGTCCAGCTTCCTGTATCTCACAGAGGCCCACCAAATGCCCCAGGGAGCACACCAGATAACAAGAGACCTCATCCTGGTGCCCTCCCTTAAATCTGGCATTCTGACATAGCCCATTTCTAAAATCAGGAGGATGCGCATACACATCATGGCTTGTACCCTGTAATGGATTTTTTCTCCAGAAACTTGTCCAATCCCCTTTTAAAGGTGTCCAGGCCAGATGCCATCACCACATCCTGTGGCAAAGACTTCCACAGACCAACCACACACTGAGTAAATAAATATTTTCTTTTGTCTGTTCTAACTCTCCCAACACTCAATTTTAGTGGATGTCCCCTGGTTCTGGTGTTATGTGAGAGTGTAAAGAGCATCTCCCTATCCACTCTGTCCATCCCCTGCATAATTTTGTATGTCTCAATCATGTCCCCCCTCAGGCGTCTCTTTTCTAGGCTGAAGAGGCCCAAACGCCGTAGCCTTTCCTCATAAGGAAGGTGCCCCAGCCCCATAATCATCTTAGTCGCTCTCTTTTGCACCTTTTCCATTTCCACTATGTCTTTTTGAGATGAACAAAATAGAACTTACTTCTGAGTAGACCTGGTTAGGATTGTGCCCTTAGCCTTTTACATTTGTTTTGGCCAGCCTGTTGATTTGATGGCTCATGCTTTACATTCTGTTTTCTTGTCCCCCAAGATCTTTGGTGTTTTATTCTGTATGCTGTTTTACATTCGATCAATTCTCAGGAATGTCAGACGTTTCCCTGGCAAAGTTTCCCCCTGGGTCACCCAGCTCAATATAAGCTACTGATTCATGACTATGGAGTCCGTGCAATTCATACATCTGGGGGCAATACTGAATTGTGTACTTTTATGAACTGCATCAGCTATTTTGGTAGGAAACCTATGAAAATTTGAAAGAAAAAAAAAGTCATAGGTATGGCTTGTATTTTTGTTTTGGTTTAGTTTTGGTTCCCAGTTTGAAGAGACACTTGGCCAACAGTCTGAGGCAAAGAGGCAAAGAAGGAAGGCCCATAGCCAGGGAGACAGACCAGGGACAGACTGCACTTGCTCCCGGTGTGGAAGGGATTGTCACTCCCGAATCGGCCTTTTCAGCCACACTAGACGCTGTTCCAGAACCACCATTCAGAGCGCGATACCAGAGTCTTTCGAGACGGAAGGTTGCCAACAAGAAAAGTGGCAGAAAATAAACTTGGGGGGACCCATGACTTACTTGGAATCATGACCCATGAC
Source organism: Tiliqua scincoides (assembly GCF_035046505.1). Lineage (NCBI taxonomy): Eukaryota > Metazoa > Chordata > Lepidosauria > Squamata > Scincidae > Tiliqua > Tiliqua scincoides. The sequence continues at coordinate 55,512,344 of NC_089828.1, forward strand.
TTGGGGGACCTGGATAGAAGAGAATGGAACAGACATCCAAATTTTGGACAGAATGGAAACAGGCAAGTCCTTCTATCCCCAGTCATAAACACCCTCCCAGTTACAACTAAGCAAGAAAAAAAGGAGAGCACCCCTTGCTTCCTTCACATTAGGAAATACTGCTCAACGCTGTTTTAAAATTAAAATACGCATCTTGAAGAAGGGGAAGATTCAGTCAGTATTACCATCATACAAAGACAAGCCCTCCAGCAGTCAGATTACCAATTTTTAAAAAAACATGTTGTGATACAAAAGAGAAAAGATGCAGCTGAACTTACTGTAGGAGGTCATTCATTGGCTCTCTTATATCTGAGAAGCGACAACAGCATTTCTGAACCCTTCTCAAGAGAGACACCAATTCAATTCTGTGCCAACCGTCCGACATACATCCAAAGAGCTTGCCCAGGTGGTCCACAATTCACGAAGCTTGTGCATCAATATTTATCTCATGTTATTCCAATGTTACAACATGGGTTGTTTTTTTTCATCTCCATCTTCTCGCTCTTTGACCAGCAAGAACATCAGTCCCATGGGTCAAGGGACTGGCTTCACATATCAGTGAAAGTTTCCTGTCAACTGAACACCTGGAGGTGCCTACTTTGAGATCAAGTACATGCAATATTATAGTCACAGATCAATGTTTGGTGGCCCAGGTCCTTGTTTTCTCTCATTAGAAGAGAGCCCAGAGGATGGAGAGGTCTGAACTTGAACCCATTGCAGAAGGCAATCAATGGAAACACTAGAGTCTTCCAAGGAGGAGGTGAGGCCTCCACTCCTTCTTCTCAAAAAACAGCGTTGCTTTCCTTCTCAGACTCTGATGGCCTTCCCAGAACCACCCCCAGGACTCAGACCAACCCCTGCCTACCAACAGGCCACATCTAGGTTTAATTTTGGCCTATGGGCTGCATAGTATTTGGCTTACGTTCTCCAAGAACAACACACCGCTCCCCCCAGCATTAGGCCATGTGTGTGTTTTGCTAAGAATAATTTCTTTTTGACAGACATGAGCCGACTTGGGGGACCATGACTTTGGGGGACCCATGACTTAGGTGAACCCATGACTTGGGAGACCTGGAGAATCAGGAAAACATGGGGGCGGGTTACATGAGCCAATTCAAAATAATTATCCATTTCTGCTGTTGCAGATCTGCTGTTTTATGGCCATGCATCCATTAAAAAGACATCAGTCGACTGAACTGAATGGATTCATGCACATTGATCCCATAAGGTCACATCAGGGGACTCACAGTCTCCCCTACCATTCAGAGACACGCATTTTAAAAAGTCGAGATCCACTTACGAAGTAACCCGTTCCCAAGCTGGATGGAGCTGAGCTCTGCAATGAAGCACAAAAAAAAGACAGAAAGAGAAACGATCAGGTATGTCTTTTTGTCCCTACATGTTCCATTCTGCATCCTTCATTACCAGTGCCACATTTTTTGTTGTTGCTGTTCTACGTTTTCATCACCGCAAACGGCACAGCGATGGGGCTTGCCCCTTGTCATCCGCTACTGAAACAAACATGGTGTCCTCACTTAATTCTTCCCCCCCCTTTCAATTTCTCAACAGCTCACCGACAGTAACGTGCTATTTACTGAAATTCCAAACTCTGGTGGTGGGTGTAATTGCCAATTTATTTGACAGGCAGCTGGATAATGAATTAATGATGGCATTTCAGCCGATTGCTGAAACTAAACAGACACGCATCAAGCAGCCTCCCTGACATGCTGGCATCCACTGCCCTGGACTCCAGCTACTTAATGCTGCCGAGGCAAAGGGGCGGGTAGGAGAGGAGAGCAAGGAGAAGGAGGCAGGGGTGAGGAGAGGGAGGGGGAAAGAATCCCTAGGCTCACATAATTCAAAAGCAAATAGCCCCATGGGCTTAAAAAATGGATGCCGCTGCCCTCCCTTGCAACAGTTCAGTTTGTCAGTTTATTCTCTAGTTGTTTGTTGGGTTGATTTTCTTAAAGGGCGAAAAAAAAGCACATACATTTTACAGTTATCATAAGGTGTCCTCACCACCACAGTACTTACTCCTGAATCCCCCCACCACCCCGTACCATGAGCAGGGAGACATGGCAGGTCGGACAGCTCTGGTTCTGCCTTAGGATCCGTCATTGGGGGGGTGCAGGTTGGCACCCCCTCAATGCATGGCACCTGGAGTGATGTACCCCCTACCCCCTTAGTTACGCCACTGCAGTTAGGCTTGGTAACCTGAACTGTAAGAGGCGTATTGACACAGTGAAACAAATATACTCCAAGTTGTGATATTCGGTATTTCCAGGACTGAAGATTGCTGGACGTAATCATTTTCTGGATATGTGGTGGCTCTGTTGTTCTTCCTTCAGGTTCTCTCCTCCAGCTCCTCCCTCCCGGGCTCCCACAGATATTGCCGCAGCTGTCAATTTCACTGCTGAGCTGTTCAGAATGGTCCCGGGTAGCTCCCATAGTCACCAGCAATTTTCAACTATTGGGCAGCTGCATATTGGGGTGCCATGAATGGTCTGGAGGTGTCCCACAGGAGTTTGGGGTTCATCTATTAGTGGGTTTTGGAGGGATGGGACCCCCCCCCCACCAGCAGCACGCTCTGCTTTCTCAATTGCCCAAAAACCGATGGTGTATCTTGCAGTTTTAGCACCTTCTAAGTGTGCCGTGAGTTGAAAAAGGTTGAAAATCACTGCATTATACTATTTGCCCTTGTCCTACCAGATCTAGCTGTGGTGATGACAGTAGCAGCTCTGGTTCTGGCCCAGACCCTCTGGGTCCCCGGAGGCAGCAGGTTCAAGCCCAGACAGAATGGTGCTCCTGGCTACAACCTCTGTGCAGGACATAAGAACATAAGAACAGCCCCACTGGATCAGGCCATAGGCCCATCTAGTCCAGCTTCCTGTATCTCACAGCGGCCCACCAAATGCCCCAGGGAGCACACAAGACCGCAAGAGACCTGCAAGGCCTCCTGGAAATTGTAGTTTAAGAACATAAGAACAGCTCCACTGGATCAGGCCATAGGCCCATCTAGTCCAGCTTCCTGTATCTCACAGCGGCCCACCAAATGCCCCAGGGAGCACGCCAGATAACAAGAGACCTGCAAGGCTTCCTGGGAATTGTAGTTAAGAACATAAGAACAGCCCCACTGGATCAGGCCAGAGGCCCATCTAGTCCAGCTTCCTGGATCTCACAGCGGCCCACCAAATGCCCCAGGGAGGAGAAGAAGGGGGGGTGTAGAGGAAGAGAGGGGTGCCTGCCCCTGCAAAGCGGTTGGCTGGGGAGAGTATTAACTTTCACCTGCTTCCTCCTCCAGCCTTTTTTGGGGCAATCTCCCCGAGCCTTGAGACTGGCTCTTGGCCACAGCAGCTCTTGGCCCTGCCAGGCCCTGCCTTCCTCCAAGAAGCCTCGGGTCTGTGTACACGGTTCCTTCTTTTGTCCTCCCAACAACCCTGTGAGGTAGGGTGAAGCAGAGAGATAGGGACTGGTCCGAGGTCTCCCAGGAAACTTTGTGGCTGAGTTGGGATTTGAACCTGGATCTTCCAGGTCTAAGTCCTAAATCTCTACACCATCCTGGCTTGTGAAGGAGAGGAGGAGAGAGGCCAGGAGTGGCGACAAATGTGAGATGAAACTGGAGGGTAGGCTGCTCAACTGGAAATTTGAACCTGGTCTCCAAAAATTGAACAGCCCCTGCCCCTGTCGATACCCTTGGATTCACACACTGCAAAAAAAAAAATGTAGTAGGCCAGGGTAGGGTTTTCTTTTTCGGTTCAGTAAGACAACCTAGTAGCCTTTTCCACCACCATTTTTGTTTCCATTGTAGAACTGCTCTTACCATTAAGAAAGTTCTTCAGTCCATCCTCCTTCAAATTAAGCTGATTAGATCTAGTCCTGCTCCCTGGGGCACCTGGGAACGCTCACCCTCTTCTATGTGAGAGCCCTTCAGGCATTTGAAGAGTGCTATCATTCATAAGAACATAAGAACAGCCCCACTGGATCAGGCCATAGGCCCATCTAGTCCAGCTTCCTGTATCTCACAGCGGCCCACCAAATGCCCCAGGGAGCACACCAGATAACAAGAGACCTGCAAGGCCTCCTGGGAATTGTAGTTAAGAACATAAGAACAGCCCCACTGGATCAGGCCATAGGCCCATCTAGTCCAGCTTCCTGTATCTCACAGCGGCCCACCAAATGCCCCAGGGAGCACACCAGATAACAAGAGACCTGCAAGGCATTCTGGGAATTGTAGTTAAGAACATAAGAACAGCCCCACTGGATCAGGCCATAGGCCCATCTAGTCCAGCTTCCTGCATCTCACAGCAGCCCACCACATGCCCCAGGGAGCACACCAGATAACAAGAGACCTGCAAGGCCTCCTGGGAATTGTAGTTAAGAACATAAGAACAGCCCCACTGGATCAGGCCATAGGCCCATCTAGTCCAGCTTCCTGTATCTCATAGCGGCCCACCAAATGCCCCAGGGAGCACACCAGCCAACAAGAGACCTCATCCTGGTGCCCTCCCTTGCATCCGGCCTTCTGACATAGCCCATTTCTAAAATCAGGAGGTTGCGCATACACATCGTGGCTTGTACCCCGTAATGGATTTTTCCTCTAGAAACGTGTCCAATCCCCTTTTAAAGGCGTCCATGTCTCACCCAGTTTTCCTCATTCTGGGCTTAAAAATTCCAGTGCTCTCAACCTTTCCCCACAGGACCGGTTCCCAAACTGTGTGCCCAAGAGTGTAATGGCAAATTGTCCTGGACACCAGAGGGATGGCCTTTTCTTCTGGCTCCCCAAGGAGCCACCATTTTGTTGGGCCCAAGATCATTTGTGATTTCAGGGGAGTGCTGGCAGCCGGTGCCATTGTGACAGGAGTACTGGGACCAGGCATGTTTGGAAACCACGGCCATAGGACTTATTTTCCACACTGTCTTCATTCCGCCCTCCGTGAACTCATTCCCATCTGTCTACATCACTGGTATTTGGGAGTAACTTTCCTGAAATAAGTGTTTGCAGGAGAGGGGAAAGGTAGCAACGCGATCCCCAGGAGTGCACTGCTGCGGAAAAGGGGAACTATTTTTAAACTGCCCTTACCTGCTGCCAGAGTTCTGGGGGTTCGGGGAGCCCCGAGGAGTGCTCTGCAGGGCTCCCTGCAGCTTTTAAAAAGCAAAAGTGACTATCACATAGTTACAGATACAGGAAGCTGGACTTCCGCATACAGGAAACTGAACTAGAAGCTGGACTAGATGGGCCTTTGGCCTGATCCAGCGGGGCTCTTCTTATGTTCTTATATCACAACCCACTTCCTGGTTGCGACCCCGAAATCAGAAGGTTCACTTTCTATAAGCTGTGAGGAGCCCTGCACTCTACAGGGCTCCCTGCACCCCCCAGACCCTGGCAGAAGGTCAAACAGCCCCCCTTCCCTGCAGCGATCCCCCTTCCTGGGGATGGCATCACTGCTTTCCCCCTGCCCCTTGAAGGGAAAGGGGCACTGTTACACGGGCTGGTGGGGCGCAACCCACCAGTTTGAATACCAGTTTGAGAATGGATGATGGCCGGATCCCAAAGGATCTCCTCTATGGAGAACTCGTGCAAGGAAAGCGCCCTACAGGTAGACCACAGCTGCGATACAAGGACATCTGCAAGAGGGATCTGAAGGCCTTAGGAGTGGACCTCAACAGGTGGGAAACCCTGGCCTCTGAGCGGCCCGCTTGGAGGCAGGCTGTGCAGCATGGCCTTTCCCAGTTTGAAGAGACACTTGGCCAACAGTCTGAGGCTAGGAGGCAAATAAGGAAGGCTCATAGCCAGGGAGACAGACCAGGGACAGACTGCACTTGCTCCCGGTATGGAAGGGATTGTCACTCCCAAATCGGCCTTTTCAGTCACACTAGACGCTGTGCCAGAACCACCATTCAGAGCGCGATACCAGAGTCTTTCGAGACTGAAGGTTGCCAATACAAATACGTTTTCTTTCATGTCCAGTGCCCAGAACTGGACACAACACTCCAGATGGAGGTTCCAGGGCCCAGCGCTCCAACTAGCATAGGCCAGTCTGAAAATAAACACGGCCAGCCCACATTTATTTTAAATTTGTCGATAGTGAAATCCGTGCTGGCCCTGGAACATGGAAGAAGAAGCAGTCCTTCAGTACTGAGCAGCTCCTCGAGAACCCAATGAAATCACATCCTCCAGGTCTCAGACGGTCGGCTGTGCCGATTTTGCATATATATTGTGAATTACAAGAGGGGGAGCTGGCTGGGGGGAGCGGCGTGCGCTCCTCCTGCTTGTCTTGGCCATTGTTTATGCGGGTCTGACAGAATGAAGGAACAGTGGGTATCATTTCAATTTCTGATGTCAACATCAAATTACTTATTTAATTTCATGCCTGGCGAAGCATTGTATAGCTACATGCAGAAGCATTTCACTTCATTTGTTATGCTGTGTTTTCACTGCCATTGGCTTGCCTTCCAACTGACAGCTTTAATTACGACATGAATTTGATTGCACTGCCGAGGAATTAACATAATGCAACAAAGCATTTAAGCACCCAGCCTCACATACCCAGACACAAAACAAGCACACAGGAAGGGGGGGGAACCACACACACAACAGAGGTGACACACAGAATTCCGCAACAAACTCTCGGGCGTGCATTGGGAGCTGCCCGTCGATCATTAAATTGTAATAGCTCAGAGGAAAACTTGAGATGATTGCATTATATTCTGCGATGAACATATGAAGCTGCTTTGCATTGGACCAGATTATTGGTCTGGCCGGGGTGTTCTGTTTACATTGACAGACAAAAGCTCTCCAGGGTTCCACAAAGAGAGAAAAGTCTCTCCCAGTCTTATCCCCTAATATCCTTTTAAATGGAAGTGTTGAAGGTGGAACAGTCTGCATCTATTCAGAGTGATGGATCATCATATATACATAGCTATAGCTGCCTTAGATCGAGAGCTGACCTCAGAGGTGATGTTGTTTGAGGCTTCCATAAGAACATAAGACCAGCCCCACTGGATCAGGCCATAGGCCCATCTAGTCCAGCTTTCTGTATCTCACAGCAGCGGCCCACCAAATGCCCCAGGGAGCACACCAGATAACAAGAGATCTCATCCTGGTCTTCCCAGCCCTATGATCCTATTAATTGGTGATGCCCGGGATTAAATCTTCAACCTTCAGCTTGCAAAGCACCTGATCTCACCCTTCCACAATGATTCAAGTCAATGTTCTGTTTAGCACAGTACTGTCTAGTCTGGTGAGTGGCAGTTCACCAGGAACAATGGTGTCCTCCAGCCTTGCTACCTGAGATCCTTGCAACTAAAGATAGTGCCAGGTTTTATGCTGTAAGTCCCAGGCCTGTAGAGAATTTACAGGCTGGATAGAGCAAGGCCCTGATGTCTTAGCCTGCATACAGTGTAGCATCATGGGAGTGGCTGATGCAATACCTTGCCACCAGATGTGTCACCAGATGGTGAGTCATAGGATCACCAGACTGTAGCCCGCCTCTCATTGGCCAGTGCCAGCATATACTGCAGCCTGTGCAAGCTGCTATGTGGGAGATGTTATGTGGAGTGTCTGCGGGAAGCTATGTCGGTGTGATTCGTGATCGGAGTATCGAGAAAGAAAGCTATTTGTGCTGTTTGCTTGCACAACTGCCTTTGAACTGTAAATATCTTGTACATACTTCAAGTAAAGGAACATCTAGTGGTGGAGCCTTGTGCCGTGTGCCTTGTTATTTCCCGGGAGCACTTGCCCGACCTTGAGTCTCTGGAGCTGCGGTGTCGGCTGCGTACTGCAGCAGATACAACCCTAGACCTTCTGCATGTAGAACAGACATTCTACCACTGAGCTATGTCCTCCAAAGGGGACTGACAGTGGTAGAACTTGGTCGTGTTCCAAAATACCAAAGATTATTATGGCCATCGTTTGCAGAGGTCACCACATGCAATACCAGCCAGAAGAGGTTTGAGAATCAAGCCCACTCACCAGTCAGTCATGCCTTTATACTCAACCAGAATGACCTTCAAGGCTATCCTACCTGAGCCTCTTTCCTTCCACCTGTGTAGATGGACTGTTAAAGAGCCTACCTAATTTTGCACAGAATTCCCAGGAATTCAGGCACTGGGTCACTTCTTCCAGAACAGATCTTTTGCAGCTGCTATTATTCTGAAGGCATGAGATCAGTGGTTTCTGAACTTACCTGGGTCATGACACCACCACAGCCTCTTCTTCAATGCTCAGCTGGGCACCACCATCACAAAATCTTGCAAGCTCCAAGACAGCAGCACCGACGACTCATGAGATTTTGTGAGATCCAAAATGGCAGCGCAAAAATCTCACAAAATGTGGGTGTCATCATCTTGGATCTCACCAGATTTCGTGAGAGTCAATATTGTGGCACCTGGGGGAACAGGTAAGTAGGAGGGACCACTGGGGGACAGCCCACAGCGACCCTCTGAGTATGCCATGACTCCTTAAGGCACTGCAATGCGCACTTTGGGAACCCCTGTAGTAAATGATCTTTTGTCGCTCAATCCACTGAGCTTTGCCTTGCCACAGTGCAATACCTGGTTTGTGTATGGAACCTCCCAGATCCAATCCCCAGCTGCTTTTCCAGGTAGAACTGGGCTGGACAGACCAATGGTGTGACTAGTTCTATGGAAGCTTCTACTTTTTTTTCAGTGCTATTTCCTAGGCTGTTTTTATGGTGGGTTGACTCCAAGTATATATAACACCTAAGATGTAAACACACCACCTATCTACAAATGAGTGTCGTTTTATGCTCGCTATTACTTTTTGTTCACTTTCCTAAATAATCCTTAATGTTCTTGTTTTGCCTCTCCAGTGGTTGCTGGCTGTGCATTAAGCTAATGTTTTCATTGTGCTACCTATGATAATTCACATACTTCTTCCTTCCATGGTTGCAACAACCAAAGAGAGAGCCTCTCTCTCTCTCTCTCTCTCTCTCTCTTTCTTTCTTTCTTTCTTTCTTTGGCAAAATAATTTACTTTTTCTCCCAACGCAGTTTCTGATGGCATTTTTCAATATTTCATTAGCTCCAAAACCAATTTCCTGCCATCCATTAGCAAATTCTCTTAATATCTTAGCATAATTCTAGAATGGTGGTGTCAGAGAGAGAGAGAGAGAGAGAGAGAGAGAGACTCAGTTACGTGTTAAATGCATGAAGCTGGACCGGCTTGAATTCCAGGTTGAGAGAAACAGAAGGAGAAGCCATCTTGTCTTCCAGCAAAATCTCAGCTGAATAAATTCTACTGCAGGCGAGATTTTGATGAGATGGAATTGGCGACACGGCTCTGCTCTACATAAGGGAAGGGAGGGCTGACAGCTCCAGAGTCTTTGGCGCCCTGAGGGCAGTCTTACCCAGGAAGCAGAAAACAAGTTGTCAGGCCCCCAAAGCCAACACACGCGGAGATTCAGCTCAGGGAGGAGGAGGAAGAGGAGGCGGCAGTGGAGAAACAGTTTGGTAGAATTCGGTGAGGATGCGTCACTACGGTGTCAAGTGCTGATGGCTAATTAATTGGCCTTAATCTACCAGAGGGCGACTTTTCTGTTCGTTAATTTATTGCAGAGTGTCTCTCCAATGTTGTCTGTGTGTGAGGAAGGCCACACGACAGGGCAACAGAGAGGGAACGTCAAATGGCTTATCGTCCCAATCCGAGGGTATTTCCAAGGAAAATGGTGAAAAAGCCCTCTAATTTAACAGCATCTCTCTCTCTCTCTCTGTGTGTGTGTGTGTGTGTGTGTGTGTGCGTGCGTGTGTGCACATCTTTTCACAGTCAATGGCTAATGTCTCGCCTCCAGCTAGGATGCTTCCTTACAAGTGGAGATACAACTGACGGCACAATCCTATACTTACCTTACACCGCTGCAGCGGCCACTGTGCTGGCCTAGGGTGTTACAAATGTACCATAAAACACATCTGCAACAACCTGTGAGTAGGAAGCACCAGTGGGAGGGCATGTACCAACCTTAGATCCAAAGCTGTAGCTTTCAGTGCAGGTAGGTTAAAGTGCCAAGTGTTGCAGGAGTGGGGGGGAGGGTGATGGTTTCTGAACTTACCTGGGTCATGACACCACCACAGCCTCTTCTTCAATGCTCAGCTGGGCACCACCATCACAAAAAGGGGTGTAACTGGGCAGAGGGAAGGCAGAACAGGCCTGGGGGGAGGGATCGGCGGAGGAGGCCTCCACCATAATTCCCCATCTCAAGCCTCCCCCCCCCCAACACAGGGCTTCTTGGACTTGCACCAGCAACTTAGCTGGCACAGACCCAAGTAGCCCCGTTGGGTAGTCTGGGGCTTTACCCAAGGTAAGGGGACAAATGAAGACCCAGTTCTCTTTCATGATGCAGGGCCCATCCACTTTCCAGGGCTGAGTGCTGGCTGTGTACCTCGGACTGGCAGCAGCATCTAAGTTTTCAGGCCTGCAATCCTTTTAAATGCAGAAGCCAAGGATCAAGCTCAGGACTCTTGAAATGCAAAGGATGCACAAACTACAGATCTACTATTAACACATGAAACTGCCCTATGGCAAATCAGACCATTGATGCTTCAAGTCCAATCGTGTCTATGTTGACTGGCAGCAGTTCTCTGAAGACTCCAGACAGAGAACAGTCTTTATCAGCCGTCCTGCCTGAGATCCATTCAACTGGAGATGCCAGGGATTGAAGAACATCCTTCTTTCCCATCAACTAGCTACCACAGTCATCCCTTCTCACACCTAGCTTCTGGACTGCAGAACAAGTCCTGCAAGGAAAGGTCGAGGGATGTTGCTGTGTTTAGCCTGGAGAAGAGAAAGTTGAGCAGGGAGATGATAGCACTCTCAAATATCTGAAGGGCTGTTATATGGGGCAAATTGGTTCTCAGCTGCCTCTGTGAGTAGAACTTAATCCAGTGGGTCAACACTGCTAGAGAGGAGATTCCGGATGGTCATCAGGAATAAATTCCTGAGGGTCAGGGCAGTTCGGCAGTGGAAGAGATTGCCAAGAGAGGTGGTGGAGTCTCCCTCACTGCAGATCTTCAAGCAGAGGCTCAGGATGTACCTGCTGGAGATGCTCTAGGATGATTTCCTGCTACAGGCAGGGAGTAGAGGACCTATCTAGATGACCGTGCGGGTCCCTTCCAACTGTATAACATTATGATTCTCTCTTATATACCAAAATATGCGCCAAGGCAGGGTGGTTTTTCATGGTGGTAGGTAGAAACATCATACATCTTACCCAGGGAAGTAACCCAATATTTCTTCCTCAGGAGGGGTGTGTCAAATCTTACTTAAGAATCTGAGAAAGGTCTGGAGGCCTCCACAAGCCAGGCTAGCTAGTGAGATACTTATCTCATCACGCATGCTTATTATGTCTCTTGGCCAACGTGGCACTGCTCACTGGAGACTGCAAGGCTTCAGCAGAAACCAAGCTTAAATTTCTCCGGCAGAACACGTGAAGGATTGTTATCCACTGATATGCTGCCAACCTCACCAACAGATCAGGTTTTTCCTTGGTGGGTATGGGTTGCAATTACCCGCACGCCAATTCCCCCCTCCCCCAACCAGGGTTAAAATCATGTGATTTTAACACTAGTCTCCATCTTTCCAAAACCCCAACCATGGGGACAAACGCCAAGCCAGATTACTTTTGTTTTGACTTTGGTCTGAACAACTATCATTTCTCCTAGCTTATCTGATACTTCCAGAAAAATATCCCATGGTAAGAACAAAAATGGTTTGGAATACATGGTGTTTTTTTTTTTTTCTTTTCCATGCCCTCATATCTAAGGATGCCAATTGGTTGGGATTTTACACTGTTGGTTCCTAGCTTGGATGAGAGGACATAAACAATGTCTATCAATGGACACTAGTCAATAATACTTCATGTTACCTCCAGGTTCACAGACAGCCTGACTCTAAATTCCAGTTGCAGGGGGAAGGCAGTTGGAGAGGAGGGTGCCTCAGTGGCATAGCTAGAGGGGGGTGTAAAGCACTAAGTTTTGTAGGGAGCCTCATTGCAGCATGCAAGGGGCCCCTCCTCCTTCCTCTGTTCTGTCTCACTGCCTGGAATGGCTTTGAAGGGGAGGGGGAAGGACCCCTTGCATGCTGCAGTGAGGCTCCCTGCAAAACTTAGTGCTTTGCACCCCCCTCTAGCTACACCACTGGGGTGCCTTCATTTCCCGCATGTGGGCTTCCCAGAGGCACCTGTCCGCTGTGAAACACTGCAATTTTATGTGTGTCTACTCAGAAATTTCCCACTGAGTTCAGTGAAGCTTGCTCCCAGATAAGTATGCATAGGATTGCAGCCTCAGACCCCTGTTACTGGTATGGGAGCTAACCTGCCTTACAGGGTTATTGAAATAATCCTGACCTCTTATCATGACCTCAATTTCCAAAGTCCTCAGCCCCAAGTCGATAGGACTGAGGCTAAAATGGAACTACCCTTATAGATGGAAGTTTCTGAGTAGTCACTGGACACTAGGAGTTTGCATTGGTTCAGAACTTGTAGGCAACCTTCAGTCTCGAAAGACTATGGTATCGCGCTCTGAATGGTGGTTCTGGAACAGCGTCTAGTGTGGCTGAAAAGGCCGATTCGGGAGTGACAATCCCTTCCACACCGGGAGCAAGTGCAGTCTGTCCCTGGTCTGTCTCCCTGGCTATGGGTCTTCCTTCTTTGCCTCTTTGCCTCAGACTGTTGGCCAAGTGTCTCTTCAAACTGGGAAAGGCCGTGCTGCACAGCCTGCCTCCAAGCAGGCCGCTCAGAGGCCAGGGTTTCCCACCTGTTGAGGTCCACTCCTAAGGCCTTCAGATCCCTCTTGCAGATGTCCTTGTATCGCAGCTGTGGTCTACCTGTAGGGCGCTTTCCTTGCACGAGTTCACCATAGAGGAGATCCTTTGGGATCCGCCCATCATCCATTCTCACGACATGACCGAGCCAACGCAGGCGTCTCTGTTTCAGCAGTGCATACTTGCTAGGGATTCAAGAAACACTATGGGGCAAGAACATGGGGCAAGAAAATTACTTCCTTAGAAGTCACATTGTCTGACCTCATATTGGTTGGTGGGGGGAAGAAAGGACTTGCAATTTCAAAACAAATACTGTACAACACTGGTTCTCAAAGCGGTGGGTTGCAACCCACCATAGGAACAAAAAACAGGCCATTCCCCTTTAAGGGCAGTAACCCAGGAATGAGTGCCCCCTGCAGTGCCACAGTGATTATGGCTCCATGGGCACCCAAAGACTTGTCTCCCTACCTGGGGGTGTCAGCAAGCCTCGGAGAGGGTCCAGGAGGCCCACAGCCCCCTCTGTGGGTCTCCCCCAAGCATCTTATTGCTCTGATAACCAGAATTTGCTCTGACCTGCACGTCGGAGTGATAAATCACTTGGGGGAGACACGTAAAGGGGGCTGGGGGCCTCCCAGGCCCTCTTCAAGGCTTGCTGATCCCCCCCAGTAGGGAGACAAGCCTCTGTGTGCCTGTGGCATCCAATCGCTGTGGCGCCGCCAGGGCACATTGAGTTTGAGAACCGCTGCTGTACAACATTTGAACTACGCCATATGAGTTGGGCTGCAGGAAGGAAGGAAGGAAGGAAGGAAGGAAGGAAATGACTGTTAAGCGCTGAAGTCTCCCACCAGTCCTGCCTCCTAAAAATTTGACCAGGAATGGTGTCCTCCAGAGGGCCTTATTCCGGGGAGATCTGCATACTGCAGCAATTTAATATGAGACTCCTCCGGCAACGACGCATTTTGGTTTCCTTCGCCTGATAACATGGTGAGGCTAATCATCTTGATTTTCCATGTATGCTCCATTTCCATGGTTGTTATTAATAAAACATGTTTATTGCTGTATAAAAGTGACCTCGAGAAACACAGGCGTAAACAGGATCTCTCACACTGCTTCACTCTAGGGATGGCACGAATATGTGTTTGATTTTTCCAGTCCTGAAGCCAAAATCACATATTCACTCTTTTGGAAAATGTTCTGAACATATAGCAAGTTTGTAAAGAGTTGGGTTTTTTTAGCCCCACAGTGAAAACACGGGCACTTATTGAGCAATTAAGGTTCAGTCTGGATTGGTGTCTTACACTGCCGGAACCGGTGTTCATGCACTACCATGGACGGACCCTATCCTCTTGCCCAGGCCATGCTGCCCCCTTTCTCTCCTCTGACATATGCCAGAAGAATGGTTAGCATATGTCTGAGAAGACCCACAGGTAATCAAGCAGCCTACTGGGGGTCACTTAAAAACATTTTATTTACCTCCTGCGGGTGATCCAATTGCCCATCCCACCACTGGATGCAGTGCGCACTCTTCCAACATGGCTGCACTGGCACCAAAGGTGGGGTTTAGGACTGGGCAGTAAGTATATAAGGATTTCGACTGCCAGGAAGCACAACAGAGATGAATGTGAAAACGTCTGGTCTGTGTGCATGAAAGAGTGACAAGTGAGACGTTATTTCAGAAGAAGAATCACGCGCAGGACTCCTGTTAGACTTAAGGCAATGGTTCTCAAACTGTGCTTTGCAGTACCTTAGGGCGCACGGCTTCTATGGCCCCCAAAAGGCCTCCAGACATGACTGGCGGGGGCAGGGGATTTTGTGGGCCTGGCCCTGGGCAGCAAAGGGTCAGGATTGCCACTGTGTGGCATCTGGTCTACAGGGGATGCCTTTAGAAGGGGAATGGACAGATTTGTGTAGGAAAAGTCCATCACAGGTGACAAAATGGGACTGTGCAGCTTCCTGGTTCTAGAAGTGAGCTACCTCAGAACGCCAGGTGCAAGGGAGTGGCAATAGGATGCTCCCAGAGGCATCTGGTGGGCCACTGTGAGATGCAGGAAGCTGGACTAGATGGGCCTTTGGCCTGATTCAGTGGGCCTGTTCTTATGTTCTTAACTACAATTCCCAGGAAGCCTTGCAGGTCTCTTGTTATCTGGTGTGCTCCCTGGGGCATTTGGTGGGCCGCTGTGAGATACAGGAAGCTGGACTAGGTGGGCCTATGGCCTGATCCAGTGGGGCTGTTCTTATGTTCTTAACTACAATTCCCAGGAAGCCTTGCAGGTCTCTTGTTATCTGGTGTGCTCCCTGGGGCATTTGGTGGGCCACTGTGAGATACAGGAAGCTGGACTAGATGGGCCTCTGGCCTGATCCAGTGGGGCTGTTCTTATGTTCTTAACTACAATTCCCAGGAGGCCTTGCAGGTCTCTTGCTGTCTTTTGTGCTCCCTGGGGCATTTGGTGTGCCGCTGTGAGATACAGGAAGCTGGACTAGGTGGGCCTATGGCCTGACCCAGTCGGGCTGTTCTTATGTTCTTAACTACAATTCCTAGGAGGCCTTGCAGGTCTCTTGTTATCTGGTGTGCTCCCTGGGGCATTTGGTGGGCCACTGTGAGATACAGGAAGCTGGACTAGATGGGCCTCTGGCCTGATCCAGTGGGGCTGTTCTTATGTTCTTAACTACAATTCCCAGGAAGCCTTGCAGGTCTCTTGTTATCTGGTGTGCTCCCTGGGGCATTTGGTGGGCCACTGTGAGATACAGGAAGCTGGACTAGATGGGCCTCTGGCCTGATCCAGTGGGGCTGTTCTTATGTTCTTAACTACAATTCCCAGGAAGCCTTGCAGGTCTCTTGTTATCTGGTGTGCTCCCTGGGGCATTTGGTGGGCCGCTGTGAGATACAGCAAGCTGGACTAGATGGGCCTTTGGCCTGATTCAGTGGGCCTGTTCTTATGTTCTTAACTACAATTCCCAGGAAGCCTTGCAGGTCTCTTGTTATCTGGTGTGCTCCCTGGGGCATTTGGTGGGCCGCTGTGAGATGCAGGAAGCTGGACTAGATGGGCCTTTGGCCTGATTCAGTGGGGCTCTTCTCATATTTTTGGCTTTTTGAAGTCCAGGGTGGGCCTAACAGTTTGCTAATTGCATTTGACTAAGAGAGAGCATGAAGGAGTCCCCAGTTTATGCACCTTGCCTCTTGGGGGCTCAGTGAAGGTGACTTGCCCAAGAGATCCCAAAACCACAGAGCCAACAACCTGTGTTGTCAACCAACAACCTGTGTCATGAGTCAGTGGTTGACTCCTAGCAAGACCAGCGGTTCCTGACTCATTCCTTACTAGGCTGAATTGTGACCATTTCAACTGCAGAAGACTCTGGGCAGGGCAATTTGAAAGTCTCACTTACATCGCTGAGTCTCTCCCGGGAACTGCTCCGATGGAACCCTTTCGATTCTCCGCTGGCACTTTCACTGTCGCTGTCCCGGCAACTGTTCTGGCCTGGCTTGAGCTGCGTGGCGAGGGGGAGACACAAGACACAAAAGATGAATGAAAAAGATGAACAAATCCATGCAAATCGTCTGTTTGGTGTACTTTTTCAGTAGTGTATGAAGCAAATACAACAGGCCTCAGTTCTCATTTGATTTTCTTTTTCTTTGCTGCGATTTTTATTTTATTTTTATTTTTTTACAGCCCCACTAGATCAGGCCATAGGCCCATCTAGTCCAGCTTCCTGTATCTCACAGCGGCCCACCAAATGCCCCAGGGAGCACACCAGATAACAAGAGACCTGCATCCTGGTGCCCTCCCTTGCATTGGCATTCTGACATAGCCCATGTCTAAAATCAGGAGGTTGCACATAGACATCATGGCTTGTAACCCGTAATGGATTTTTCCTCCAGAAACTTGTCCAATCCCCTTTTAAAGGCGTCCAGGCCAGATGCCATCACCACATCCTGTGGCAAGGAGTTCCACAGACCAACCACACGCTGAGTAAAGAAATATTTTCTTTTGTTTGTTCTAACTCTCCCAACACTCAATTTGAGTGGACGTCCCCTGGTTCTGGTGTTATGTGAGAGTGTAAAGAGCATCTCCCTATCCACTCTGTCCATCCCCTGCATAATTTTGTATGTCTCAATCATGTCCCCCCTCAGGCACTTCTTTTCTAGGTTTCTAGATCGTAAGGTGCATATAACCATATCGAGATTTGTTAAGCGTGGTGTTTTACCAGTTTGCATATTGGTAAAACACAGCACCGAAAGGATCTTGATGCCATCCTACGTAAGTCACATCAGTGGTGTAGCTAGAGGGGGTGCAAAGCACAAAGATTTGCAGGGAGCTTCGTCATAGCGTGCAAGCTGCCCATCCCCGTCGAAGCCATTCTGAGCAGGGGAGCATTTGCCTCTGTTTTGCTTCCCCCCACCCGGAATGGCTCTGAAGGGGTGAGGTAGGGCCAGCTTGCATGCTGTAGCGTGGCTCCCTGAAAAACTTAGTGCTTTACACCCCTTCTATCTACACCACTGGGTCATATCATGGTTCCTATTTTGTATTGTTTTATCAATGAGCACCCAGAGGAAGGGAAAAAAGAAGTAAGTTTAATGGCTCCATCAAAAGTTATGAAAACTTTTAACAAGTCTTGGCACTGAAATTTCAAAGAAGTGCACGAGGAAGGGAATTTGGGCCTTCCACCCAAGGAGAAGCATGTGAGAGTTTTCAAGGGATGCAGAATGAGTTTCTATACAGTCAGTGGAATTTCTCAGGGGGATTCTGCACATCTCTGCTTGTGGCTCAGATGTTGGGAGGACGCATGGATTTATTTGTTTCATTTAAAATATTTATTCACAACCTTCCACTCCCACCAAAGGGACAACCAGAACATAAACACAGAAAATATATAACAACGTACACAATTAAAATCCTAAAAAACAATGCAAAAAAGTGGAAACTGGAATAAGAGAACAGAAGGTGGGCAGGAGAAACTGTAGGAGGACCTGATCGTAGGGTCACACCTGGGGTGTCCTGGAGGGAAAATGATGGTTGAGAAGTGGTAGTCATCAGCAAGAGCCTCATAGTGTTTCATCCCCACTCACCAAAATTGCCCCCCTTCCAACTCATTGAGATGCCTCACCGATTTTCATCATCTAGGACTAGGTGGAAATCCATTCCAAGTCAGCATTAACGTTAGCCAATTAGATGGAAAAGCTGTCACAAAATAAAGCGGGCTTTGAGAATTAATTTGAGGGATTCTCTTAGGTAGAATTCCAGAAGAGTGGGACACACATACGAAACAGTAAAGAAACTGAATGGGGACATGGGGGGGGGGAATCATCCTTACCCACAACGGGTTTCAAGGGTTGCTATCCCTTATGGTTGGGCAACTAATCCTAAAAGGATTTCCCCACGCCAATGCAGCAGGGGTCAGTGGGGGAAGCCTGTAGCCTGGAGAGCTCCTCAAGGCAAGGAGACATTTGTCCCCTTGAAACGTCCCCTTGCCCTGGGGAAAGTCCCAGCCACAGCAATGGGTCAACCCTATTCTGCACCTGCTAATTTGCCAATGCAAATCTGAGCGGACCAGTGTCCGTGGATCTTGCCTGGGAAGGGGGAATAACACACGGTGTGCACCACTGATGCCGCCCCCTCCCAGGCCTGATCTGCCCTCCCCCACCCCATTACACCCCACCCCCTCCAGCACAGGGCTTTCCGTCAGTGCTACAATCAACGACACGGTTGCAAAGCACTTTACGGTGTATGAAAGCAGAATGCGTCAACAACTGGCACTTTAGAATTGTGGTGTCAGCAGTAGCGTAGAGGGGGTGCAAAGCAAAATGTTTTGTAGAGTGCCTCACCGCGCTGTGCTGGCGGTCTCTCCCTCTCCGGAGCCAGGCATACACCACTGTTTTGCTCTAGTGGCCCGGAAGGGCTCTGAAGGGGAGGGGAAAGGGCCACTTGCATGGTGCAGTGAGGCTCCCTGCAAAATTCAATGCTTTGCACCCCCTCTAGCTATGCTATTGGCCAACAGTTCATCATGGAAACAGAGACGAGAGCCCAATCCTATGCACCTCTACTCAGAAGTCAGTTCCATTATAGTCAACAGGGCTTACTCCCAGCTAAGTGTGGTTAGCATTGCAGACTGGGATTATGAAAGATTTGAAGGCATCGTACACAAAGGATTCAAAATCAAGAAACCCTGTAAGGATTTGGCTCAATCCTGGGGCTCTGCTACTGGCCCCCCTTTTGCAGATGCAAGACAGACAATTAAGAAACACACCACCTGTGGAAACCAGTGACGGGTCTCTGCTAATAAAATCAATAGCCTTTGCTCATTGTTTCTGGAAGGTCTCATTTTTCTATTGCAAGCTGTATGTCAAGAGGTCCCGTGGCCTCTGGGGATCTGATCTCATTATGTTGTTAACCTGCTTTAACACTCAGCCAGGGGAAGGGGGAAAAAAATGTGATCACGGCTTCCGTTGTTTGCTGCCGAAGACCTCACAAAACCCCCACCGTATCCCAAGGCACGGCAAGAAGGAGGCATATGCGCGGCACAACTTTCCATCATTAGAGAATGGCTCAGCTTGACTCTCTGTTCACTTCTTTCCCTGGGGTGGCAGTTCCAGCTGGTTGGAGGAAGACAAGAGAATCTTTGCAGGTGTCAGGCTTTTTTTTTGCCTAGATGCAATTTGCAGAAAAGCAGAAGAGTGCCCAAGATGGTCAAGCTCAGGACTCTGGAGGAATGAAGCAAATGTTGGCACAGATACTATGCTCACGTTCCTTTGCTACTTCTACTCTCTTTCCCCAAGCAGTTTTTTGTAGTGGGGTCACCAGGGGTTGTGTTACCCAGTGCAGGAGACCAGTGCGTCACCCCTATGATAGATCTCCTCCCATGCAGTGGGAAGGGCAACACCCTGGCTGAGGGGTGTGGTGATGTACATTGCCCCACCCCTTTGGTTTTGGGGCTATAACTTAGGGTCATACTTGACAATAAGTATAAGTTTAATTTTTGGTTTAAATAAAGAAGAAAACTCCTAACCCTCCCAAGCAGTTGCTAATCTGTCCATACGCAGCAGCTTGTTAAAAGTACAGATCTGTCACGTTCCCCCAAATGCAGTCACGTATCATGGGAGCATCAAGTCTAATATACTGAAATGAATGGGGGCTCACCTAAAATGGGCCCCTAGTGGGTTCTGACCTACAGTTTAGAACAGGGGTGTCCAAAGATTTTGGCTGGAGGGCCACATCATCTCTCTGACACTGTGTCAGGGGCCGGGGATAAAAAAGAATTAATTTACATTTAAAATTTGAATAAATTTGCATAAGTTTATATAAATGAATATATTAAAGATGAACTTATATGAATGAATGAAGGTCTTGCAATAGCTCAAGGCCTATAAAAGGCCTTGCACAAAGCAAGACTGGCCTTTCCTTTGCTGACTCTGCTGCATCACAGACATGAAACAGCAAGCGGTGGTGGGAGTCCTCATCCCACAGCTCATGCGAGAGGTCAAACAGTCGCTCTCACGCTGAGAGTAGTTGCGTTGGGCCAGTGCAGGCTCCAACAAATCTCTGGAGGGCCAGAGGCTCATTGGAGACTGGGGGCTCCCTGAGGGCCGCATTGAGAAGCCTCGAGGGCCGCATGTGGCCCCAGGGCGAGGGTTTGGGCACCCCTGGTTTAGAACATTGTGCTAGCCTGTAACTCCAGTGGCTAACTCCATGGGTGGGTAGTACATAGATAAAACACAAGAGACAAAGGTCAGCTGTCCATGGTGGCCAATCAGATGCATCTCAGAAGCCCACAGGAAAGGCAAAAGCCCTTCCAAAAGGGCAAAAGAAGGGCAAAAGCCCCGTCTGTTTTTGTACTAAAAATCAATTCCTGGTTCTGGCTCCTTAGTGGGGGACACAGTTCAGTGGCACAGCTCATGCTTTCCAGTGGAACATCCCTGGTTCTAACCAGTTGAAAGAAGCTCCAGCAGCAGGGCTGCAAAAGACCTCTGGAGAGTCACTGTCAGATCGAAGTGGCCAGTACTGGGCGAGATGAACCAGTCAGACAACTCAGTAGAAGTCACAGAGATGTCTGTATGCTCCAGGCTTCCTATATGTTCACATGGGAGTAGAACATGGGTTCCCAAAGTGTGTGTCACAGGGAATGACCTCATTGGCTGTTCTCATGGGCTCTACCATCTTGGATCTCATCAGATTTGCGTGTCCCCATCTCGGACCTTGCAAAATCTCATGAGATTTGGGTGCTGCTGTCTTAGATCTTGTGAGATCTTATAAGATTTGAGCACTGCCATCATGAATCTCATGAAAACCAAGATGGTGGCAACCAGCTGAGCCAGGAAAACGCTGTGGGGACACCATGTCGTCAGTGAGTTTGGGAACCACTGGAGGAGAGGATTAAATGTTCCAGGCTAGTTTGTAAGCATACCCTGACTCATTTCTTGCATACGAATAAGTAGGTACATGAATAAGAGGTCGCAATCCACCAGAACTGGCTATGTAAAAAAAAATCCAAACTGGATTTTCTTCTCAAGCCATTCGTGCTCAGATCTTGCTGCATGTTGAACACGCACACGTTTGATTGAGACATCCAGTAGGGCCTTTCTTCAACCCTTCCCTTGATGCAAGGAGATCTTCACCCAGTCCACACTTGCAGCAGAGACCGCAGAGGAGCTGCAGCCCTTGACAAAACAGCAGCAGACGTATTCCGCTTTGCTCTCCGGGTTTGGGCGATCGGTGTTAAAAGGGCACCGACGATCAGTGCAATTGCCCTTGATTGCCGCCTAATTGCCGCTGTTCAGTGTTCGACATCTCCGATCTGATTGATCTCGCCCCTGTTTTTGTCATTACAGCGGCAACTTCCCTATTATCTCCTTGTAAGTCAACCACAAGCCAACTTCCACAACTTGAATAATTTATACCGCCAGACAGCTAAATGGCTTAAAATAGTATTATGTTTTCAAGTTAATGGCTCAGCCCTCAAAGCCTCATTTAGTCCGGGGTCTTTTTAAAAACATGAAATATTTATTTGAGGGCCATGAGCAAGTATCCACCCTTTCCCCATGTCGGGGCTCCTTCCAAATGCCCTGACGCCCGACTTACCTGGGAGCAGGCACCCCCTGCCCAGGGTGGGGAGGCTTCACTGCCCCCAAAGGGGGCAAAGCGGGTTGGCTCACCTCAACCAGCCAGAGGGGGCTGGCCGGGCAAACAAGGTTCACTGAAGGAAACAAGCCAGGAACAGGAGAGGCCTTTTCTGCCCACCTGGAGGAAGGGGAGGGGCCAAAGGGGGTGGGCTTGCTCCATAAAACAGTGAGGCCAGGGATGAGAGGCAGGCAGTGTGAAGCAGGGAGCTATGAGGTGAACAGCTCCTGCTCCTAGGCCAGGTTTGGCAGCTCTGCTAGGGAGGAGGACAAAGGTGCTGGAACCCCCTCTCCCTCCAGCCAATGTGAGGCCTCCCTGGGGAGGAACAAGCCTGTTCCATGCCCCTCCAGGGGGAGGCCCCTACACCCCGCACTGCTTTCTTGGGCAGCATCCCCCTCGACCGTATTCCTCCATACAGTGCCGTCACCAGGGTTTGTGTCACCCGGTGCGGGAGGCCAACATGTCACCCCCATGATGGACCCCCTCCCATGCAGTGGGCGGGGTAATGCCTGGGGAGTGGGCGTGGTGATATATTATCACCTCACCCCTGCTGGGTTTTTTTGGCTATAACTTTTGATAGAATAGAAATATTTAAATGCAGTTTGTTTCATTGAATTCTGCATGAAACTACGCATCGATTGATATATAACATGATGGTATTATTCGAGAATACCAAGATTTTTTAAAATTTGGGCAAGCAGTGGGGTCACCCTCCCCTCCCCGTGTGCATGACCTGGTGCGGCCCACACCCCCCTTGGGACACCACTACCTCTATGTCACTCCCACAGATGTGGAAGTCTTTACCAACTCTTGTGTGACTTGCCTAAATCACAAAATGCAAAGAAAAAAAAATGGAGCTGGTTCCTCTATGGGGGCTGCCTCCGGTGGAGGAAAGAAAGGGATGGGCCACCCCCAGCCTCCTTCACCATCCCCCTCTATCCAGCTCCTCTGAAACCATTCCTCTTCCTTCTCCTGCACAGGTTAGATTTGAAAAGAAAGAAGAGAATACAGGAATGTGCCAAGTAGCAACTCTCGGCATAGCCAATTGTGGGTCCTGCCAAATTCACGGGCCTAGCTTCCTTGCCAAATCAACGGTCCTTCCTCGCCAGCTCAACCATCTGGGTGATTTTCATTGGTGCTTTCTCAGGAAGGAACACAGATAGCTGCATTCTTTCCAGCCTTCTGGCTCTGCCAGGCATTGTGAGATGTTAAAGGGTTGCCACAAGGCATTCTGAGGTGGAGGCCACCAGCCATTAGCAGTTAAGAATATAAGAGCCCTGCAGGATCAGGCCCAGGGCCCACCTAATCCAGCTTCCTGTATCTCACAGTGGCCCACCAGATGTCTCAGGGAACACACAAGACCACGAGATAATGCCATCTTGTACAGGCAATGACCAATGTGCCTAACCGTGGGGTTTTCGGAATGGATGCCCATCAGTAAGCAGTGCATACCTGCAGATCAGCAATGGGGAGCAGCATCTCCCAGGTGATTTTCTGCACTTCTTTTCTGCTCCATTTTTCTTTTTTCCATTCAAGTACAGGAAGTGTAGAGGGAAGAATGGGAGTGGACATGTGCAAATTGGGGAGGGCATGTGGTGCCCTACAGCCTTCAGCACAGGAAGCTTTGGAACTGCTGGTGAGAAAAATTGCACACAGTCCTATGAAGTGAATCTGACTGTGTTAAATGGGACTTCCTTCCAGGTGAGTGTGCCTAAGACGGCCACCTCTGTGATAGCAGAATGGCTCCAATCAACTGATAAAGACCAAGGCTGTGATTGCAAAGGAGACTAATCCCAGACTAGGGAGATGCATAAACCCTTTGAGAAATGCCCTTCATCTTATGGAAACTCATTTCATTTCCCTTTGGAATCCCCAGAGGTTTCTCCTGGGGGGGGGGGGAACCCTGAAGTTGGCTTTGAATTTCACTTCTTTGACATCACTTTTCCGAGAGGATGCAGACAAGAACTTTGCGCTGGAACAAACTTAGCAAATACTAAAAGAGGAGTTCCATGTAGCCCGGAAGAAATGCCGTTTGCACACCTTGTGGTGCGCTAGTGGCAAACTGTCCCGCCCCCAACCTCGAGGGCGAGGCTGCAGCTGATTGGCTGTTTTACCTGGGGGAGGCAGGAACTGAGCTCTCATGTGCGCCAAGGAGTGCTCAGTCCATTCCCAGCCAGCGACCCTGCTCATCCGCCCTCTAGCTAGTCTGACAGTAGCTGGCCACTCAATGAGGGCCGGGCAGGAATTTTTTGCTACCATCCTAATTGGAAAGTAGCCTTTTTGCCTACCCCAGACTGGCATTGGGGGGGTGGGGTGGCGGTGTTGGGATTTCATTTAAGGTTTAGGTTGAGCTCAGCAACTCATTGAGTGACACCTAGAGTCGCGTGGATACCCTGTAACACTGGTTCTCACTCATTTAACACCGGGACCCACTTTTTAGAAGGAGAATCTGTCAGGACCCACTGGAACTGATGTCAGGACCAGAAGAGACATCATCAGGCAGGAAGAGTTTTAACAATCCTGGGCTGCAATCGTACCCACACTTACCCAGGAGTAAGTCCCATCTATTATCATCGTTCAAAGCATATACAGAGTAGCCTGTTAAAAGTACAGGTTTGTCACATTTCCCCAAATGCAGTCACATACCAGGGCAGCATCAAGTCTAATATATTAAAAAATAAAATAGTGAAATGAATGGGGACCCACCTGAAATCGGCTCGCGACTCACCTAGTGGTTCCCGACTCACAATTTGAGAAACACTGCCCTACAAGATTGGGGGGTGTAGAGAGCCAGGACCATTTCTGCCTCTTAGGAACCCACACGCAGGAAGGGTTTTAGGGGTGCCTTCAGTTAGCCCTGCTGCAGAGTTTTGTTGTAAATTAATAAAAGTGGTCCATTAAATCCAAGCCTCGGTCTCCTGTCTTTCTTTGGCGGGTGCCGGGGTCAAAGTCGAAAGGTGGGAGAATCAAGAGGGTACCAAACTTTGCTCTTCTCCTGTTCTTTGACGGGGCTTGGGGCTCTCTGCTTGCAGCTCCACAACACCGAAGTGGCAAGAGGGACTGATGGATGCCGTGGCGCGCGCATGGCAAGGTGTAATTTTAACAGCAATATTGCTCACTGTGCAGCCATCAGAATGCAAAGGGTCAGCGGAAGCCTATACTTTGTTGCAATTCAGCCTTTCAAGCACACCAAAATACACTTCATTTGTCGCAATTGCTGAAAGCACTCAGTTCCCTACGCCTCTTAGCGGGTCGCCTTCCAGCCTTTTCCACTTTCATCTCGCAATGAGGATATGCAATTTCTTCTATGACTTTGTGTCAGCTTTGCAGTGGTCGTCTCTGCAGAAACAGTACAGATTCTCCCCTCCGCGGCGGATTCCGTTTATCATTTAGGTACCCACCTTTGAAAGAAAGCTTTCCAGGTGGCTTAAGAACATATGCCAAAGGCCCATCTAGTCCAGCTTCCTGCACCTCACAGTGGCCCACTAGATAGCTCAGGGAACACACAAGCAACAAGAGACCTGCATCCTGGTACCACTCCCTTGCATCCAGCATTCTGAGGTAGCCTACCTCTAAAACCAGGAGCTTGCACATACCTATCATGACTTTTAACTTGTGGTGCACTTTTCCTCCAGACATCTGTCCAATCCCCTCTTAAAGGCATCTAGGAGTGATGCCATCACCACTTCCGGTGGCAAGGAGTTCCACAGACTAATGACACGCCAGGTAAAGATATGGTTTCTTTTGTCTGTCCTAACTCTCCCAATGCTCAATTTTAGTGGATGTCCCCTGCTTCTGGTATTATGTGAGAGGGAAAAGAGTGTCTTTTTTCTCCCTTGTCTCCATGCACTCTGTTCCTGTGATTTGCTTATCCATGGAGAGAGCCCGTGAGAGGAGTTGTGCAGGGCGTATTTTGTACCTGGGTTCAAAAAGGGGGCCCAGGAACCAAAAGAAGAGGCCCAAACATTTCCTGGAATCTTACCTTTCCCACTCTCACCTAGATTTGCTACCCACATGGGATGCTGGGGGCATTACTCGGGCTCACAGCAGTGGCCGCTACCACAAGCCATATGTGCCAGGCCAAGGACTGCATACAGGACCAACACAGTGCCGAATCTTGGAGGACACTGGCCTGCTAGAGAAGCTCTTTGGCTTGTAGATCTGTTTACCATGGAGGAGTGTATAGGAACTCAGGGGGCACCGCTCCGGTACTACAGCTGCTGCAGAAGCCAGTTTTGGTACACGCAGGACACTTGCCATTATAGTGTGAGCCTAAATGCGATGATGCTAATTTTCTGCAATGATTTTCTATATTTAAAAGGTTTTAGAGAGACTTTGGGGTGTGTTTGGTTTCCTGTATTACTGTATCGAGCCTCTGTGGGGTAGTCTTTTGGCCCATTCCAGGCCTCGTCTTGTTGCATTCTCATTGACAAGTGTGTTTTTGTCAACAAGAACACAACATGATGAGGTCTAGCATGGGACAAACCACCATGCATGTTTTTTGTTGTTGTTTTTTTTTTTAAAAAAAAAGGTTCTGTGACCCGGAAAACTGGGTGAGGCAGCAGGTAGTATCATGTGACCCACAAAAATTGCAACTCACAGTTTGAGAAATGCTGGTATAGGTGACCCGGGCACAGGGTTCAATGGCTGAACATGGTGATGGCAAACTCTCCCAGGAGGCATGGTTGACAAAAAGATGGGGGCAGCAACACTGACCCCAGACAGCCCCTCCAGTCCACTATCGCCTACACCAGTGGGTCTCAACTTTTGAGCCCTGGGACACACCTTTTAAAATGACAGTCTAATGAGACCCACCAGAAGCGATGTCATTAAGCTGGAAGTGATGTCATGGCTGGAAATGACATCATCAGTTGAGGCTTCAAACCTAAAAGGCACCATCAGTCAAAGGTCCCATTACGTAGCATGCTTGTGCTGTTATTTTACATGGCTCAGAATTCACACATTCCAGCTCGGATCCAAGACAGACTTGGATCATTTTCCAACCACACAGCTCTCCGGTGTCCTGTCTTGTCACCTATTCAGGGCAAAGCATAGTGCCTCTCTCCCTCACCGCCTAGCCCAGCAGCTCTGTACCCTCTGTTTCTCAGCTCTTTTTCAAATGGGGGCTGAGCTAGGTGCTATGGACCCCACCTGAAAATGGCCCATGACCCACCTAGTGGGTCCTGACCCACAGTTTAAGAAATGCTGGCCTACACTGACCGACAGTAGCTTTCAGGGATTTCAGAGAAAGGTATTGCCTGCTTCCACCTGGAGGTACCAGAGCTTGCACCTGACACTGCATGCCAAGCCAGTAAAGCACAATGTAATGCATCGTACCTTGCAATTCCCCATTACGACTCCAAGAGTCTAATTAGTGGCCAAGTACAGTTTGGAGGGAGGAGGGGGTTCCCGTATCACTAACAGCAAGAGTTACTGGAGCATCAAGCATGAAAGATGGGGGGGACGACGACCACCTTCATTGGTGGATGAACAATGAGCATTTCTCAAGCACTGGATAGATTTCATCGTCAAATGAGCCCACCAGGACTGCAAAAGAGAACACCAGCAGGCGAAAATGTCCCATATTACACCTTAAATCAACCATTGTACAGGCTCAGCAAGCTCTAGCACATTCCCCACCATGCATTAAAAAATGTCAGCTTGTCCTCTGTGAGCCATAATTTACCGAAGAAAGCAGGCATGCAAAATATGGGTGGTACATGTCGGGAGAAGAGCTTTTTGGGCACCAAGGTGTTTTAAATCCCACCCACCCCCCTTCTTACACTGCCAAAATTCCGTGAGATCTCAACAGATCAAAGTTTTGCAGACAAGGAAGGGAGGGGTTGGGGGGAAAAAACAAGCCCCACAAAATTAATAACTATTTAAGTATTCTGTTTCATCATGATAACAAACAGATGGTTTTAATATTCTAGAGGCTAATTTCTGAACAATTAAAAACACAGCAAGACATTAGCATCTAATGAAACATTTTAACTATCAGCTTAGGCATCTGCCATTAATTTCCACACAGTAAGGACTTGGTTCTTTCCAATCTGTTCTTTGTTAACAAAAGGAGGGCTTCTTTCCCCCCACTTGGAATTTAGCGGAGTAGAGAATTAACAACTGTTTTCAATCAGCAATCAGCAGGATGCGTCACTTGTGCTCACAGAGGCCATCCATACCACGGGGCATAAATATACCCCTCGGTTGGCTTTGATGTGTACGTATAAGCTGGGGTTTCAGAAAGGAACTCCACTCATAATTATGTCTTCTTTTTGAAATGCATGGATTAACCCCCTTGTAATGGTGCCATGTCTCTTTTTATTAGGTTTTTGGGGGCAAAGGTAGGGGAGGAACAATGCTGATATTTCAGAAAGGGGTCCTTAAATTCAGTTTAGCTAAACCCAAAATTTGTAGTAAGAAAAAAAAAAAAGCCAACAAAGGCCTCGTGATGGAAACCATGTGGACGAGAACATCATCAAAGGCAACCAAAAATCCTACCTTTATGACCTGATATACAATCCCTTTTGCTCGGGTGAGACAGGAACGTTGGGTGGTGTTCATCAAAGTTACTACTGCTTGGGATATCAAGGAGATTTCCTGGAATTGCCAGGGACAAGCCATCTAATCCCTCCAGCTGTACATTAGGAATGGCATCTTGAATGGATGAAGGATCAGTCTAGGAACAAAAGATGCCTTATCCCATGTCTATGCTGACTGGCACAGGCTCTCCAGGTCTTCCAGACAGGGGTGTTTCCAAGCTCCACTTGAAGATTCCAGGGGGTGGAACCTGAGGCTTTCCGCAAGAAAAGCATGACCACGGAGCAACAGATGCTTCTGATGAAACACATGACTTAGCACTGAATTAAATATGCTCCTGAGGCTTATTTGAAACTACTTAATCTGTGTCGGATCATGGGTCTATCTAGCCCATTCATTGTCAGCCTTTTTCATCTCACAGCACACTGACAATGTGCTAAAATTGTCAAGGCACAGCATCTTTTTTTTTTTTTAAACAACCATGCTGCTGGTGGGAGGCTCACATCCACCAACAGTCCTACAAACCTTGAGAAACACTAGATTAGGCCTATGGTAAGGTGGGAAAAGAAAGAGACCAGGTTGTACCAGGCCAAGAGAATTGTTTCCACATGCATCCACCCATCACTCTTACTGGTGTCCAACTTCCTTCCTCCCCATGTTGAACTCAACAGCAATTGCTTTTCAACTGCTATGGGACCAAGATGGCTGCCCAATGGCCAAAGAGCAGGAAGGAAGCCCTGAAGGAAGAAAAAGCATAAGAACATAAGAAGAGCCTCACTGGATCAGGCCAAAGGCTCATCTAGTCCAACCTCCTGTATCTCACAGTGGCCCACCAAATGACCCACTGGATCAGACCAAAGACCCATCTAGTCCAGCCTCCTGTATCTCACAGTGGCCCACCAGGTGGCCCAACAGAAATTGCTATATGCTCAGGAGAGGGGATGTTACTCCTTCAAAGCAAACAAACAAACTTGACATGCCCTGCTACCAACCCCAGTATCTCACCACAAACCATGGCAACAGCTGTGTTTCCCCATCTCCATAAAATGAAACAATTTAATAGCTTTTTATTGTTCTGCTGTGATGCTCGCATGCAGCCATATTCTCCCCTCCGAGGACTCCTGAACCCCGCAAGGGCAGCAATGAGAGAAGATCTCATTTACCTAAAAGCGCTTATAAATTTTTAATTTGCTTTAACAAGTAAATTAACAAGTCCCTCATTCCGGCAAGTTTTATGGTCTCTTGCCACTCGGGGAGGGCCGTAAAAATTTTATAGATAATCCAGAGCTACCAGGGCTGCTCGTAATAAATTGTCTGTTTCCTGTTATTTTATCAAACCACTGGGTTTCTTAATGGCTTAAAGTCGCAGCTTCCTTATTTCCAGGGCTTCTTGTTTTTTTATGGGCCCATATTTATAAACTGTAAAGAAAATCTGAAATTATAACAGGTCCCTGCTAATCGCTACAAAGCTCAGGGTGTTTTTTTTTCTTGGCGCCAAGCATCTTTACCTTGTGCCCAACCCATAAAACCTCCAGCCATGTCTTCCTTTCAAAGTCAGGCCATGTGCTGATCTCATAACTCACATAAAAACTGCTGTCTTAGCCATAGTCCTTCATTAGCAGATACGCTCAAGCAGTTACTTAGGGTTGCTCATTAGCGGAGCTAAGGGGGTACAGGGGGTAGCAATTGTACTAGGCAATTGACTTTAGGGGGGCAACAACCTGAGCTTGACACTAGTGGCCAAAACCATGAAAACCTTTTGAATAATACCATCATGTTATATGCATTTGATATGGAATTTAATGCAGAATGCAACAAAACAAACCTTTCCTGGTTGATAAAATACAGATTTTCAACATGCTTTATTTTGTTGCATTCTGCATTAAATTATGCATCAAATTTTACCCGGTGTGGTCCACATCCCCTAGCAACACTACTACATCCTGATCAACCTTTGGCCTACCTGTGAACTAAGAAAAATGAGACCAAAATTCACATCTATGCTTGGGCAGGTCTTGAACAAGAGAGTTACAACGAGCAGTTTGCATCCCCTGATTGGACTGGAAATGCTCACGCACCGAGTCGCTAGGAAGGAGCTCTTTTCATTCTTCCAGCATTTGCAATATTCAAAGAAGAAAAGGACATGATTTTCCTCAGGTACAATTGTTCCTGCTTTTCAGAAAGATTGATCAGATCATTAGTTGGGTATGAGAATCAGTGGGGGGCGGTAAGCGAAATCCAATCCACCGGATGTTCAGTCTTGATTTAGAAGCTGCATCTTAACCAAATCAGTTAACAGAGGCCCATAACTATGATGGAGTTCTAAATAAGAAACTCAGATGAGCTCTGCTAGATTGGGATAAAGGTTGCTTCCCTTGTGGCCCACCAGCTGCCTCTGGGAAGCCCACCAGCAGGAGATAAAGACATGCTTCCTCTGTTACCTCCCCCCCACCACCCCACAACTGGTATTTGGTCTTCAGAGACAAAGTGCTGCTGGATCTGGGTCCTGAGGGCCACATCGGATGAAGTCTAGGGGCACCGACAATTTGGTCAGTTATGAACTTAGGAGTGGGATGCCTCTATCCAAAGGCATAACAACGGTGGAGCCTGATGGGCACCTGCCCCAGGCACTACACCAAGGAGGACACTTTTTTCCCCTCCCTCCACTAGCGCCTCTTCTTCTCTGGCTTCTGAGTTCTCAAGAGAAGGAGACACTGGTGGCGGCCACTTCTAATCTAGCTGCTGCCCCTTCTGTGGATGCTCCCACTTGAAAGGGCACTCCTTCAAAGGGGAGCCCCCACAGGAGAAGGAACGGGGGAGGCATCCAGGTGGTGAAGTGCCTCCTCCTTCTCTGGGCGGACCCAGGAGTGACATCACAACATAAAGTGACGATGTGACGTCACTGACCAAGGCATCTGGGCCATTAGATACACCTCTGCTTCTATCACACCCTTGAAGGTCTCACCCATGAAGGTCTCATCCATGTACCTCTCTGCCTGTCTCAGTTTTTCCAGATCAGCTACCTCCATTTTAAGTGGGGGGGACCATGTTCCCCAAGAGCGAGGAGTTCACTGCATTGAAGATAAGCCACTGCACTGAAGGCCCTCTGCACAATAGAATGGAAAGCACTTCCCTTCTGGCATTCTACCATCAGAACTTGTTCTATTTATTTTATTTTGTTGTGTTTTGTTTAGAGGCGTTTATGGTTTACTTGGAAGCGAGTCTTCCTTGGTGTTTTATTTTTGTACTACATTTTATGGAGCTTGGTTCCAAGGAGGGGGGATGTTAGAGCTTGTGTAAAGGAAGGGGGGAAACTCAGCTTCAGGGCTGCGTTAGGCTACAGTGGCTGCACTATCTCTTGTAGGAGAAACATGTTCCATCCCAAAAATGTTTTTAATGGCTTTAGACTTCTAAGAAGACAGTGATCAAGCCAGGGTACTGCTGAACACACCCCTCCTCTCATTTCACCACCTACAAAAAGTGGCATACACTAGATGTACTTCTGGTGGACAACTGACACGATTAAGGGGCTGCAGCACCTCCTCTAGGAGCCAAGAGTCACTTTTTAATATATGAAAAGATGGTTAAGGAGAACAGGAATGAGGCTTACTGTTATAAAAGGGGGGGAGGCTTTTTTCCCTGTTTCACACAAGACTACAACTTGGGTTCATTCACTGAAAACGGCTGCTGGGAGATTTAGGATTGACCAAAGGAGGCACTTTGTCACAGAGCACGTAAGTGGCCTGTGGAACTCATTGCCACAAAATTTAGCAATGGCCGCTCACTCAAAATGCTCTCAAAGGGAACTTGGCAAGTTCAGGGAGGGCAAATTGACCAGTTCGTTGTGTCGCATTCCAGCAGAATGTCTCTGAATACCAGTTGTGGGAGAGTGATGGCAGGCAGGAATGGAACAGGCCCTCGTCTCCTGTTCGTGAGCTTCCCAGAAGTATCTGGTTGACCAGAATGGGAAACAGATTACAGAATCAGACAGCCTTTTGGCTGGCCCAGCACAGTTCTTTTTTCTTCTCTCTCTCTCTCTCTCTCTTCTTAACCCTACAACATTCTAAGTTTGCCTCCCCATCTCAGGTTCATATTTTCCTTTTCCCATTTCCCTCCTGATCTCCCCCAAGGGGTTGGGCATTTGCAACATCAAACAGAAGAAACCATTGCCAGTTCTTTTCTAGAAACCTATTATGCTGTCAGCTCACTTATTTAAGTGGAACCAGGGGAGAGGACTTATATACCAACTCCAGAGCCCTCGCTTAAGAGCGGAAGGGGGTGGAGAGATCTTGGAAAATAGCCATCCCTTTCTCTAAGTGACTCCTGCATTTCATTTCTCTAAAGAACTCGTAACAAGGCGGGCAAAGGTCCAAGCAGAACAGAAAGGAACCCAAACAACTAAAATTTGAATGGTGCATTATTTTCAATTGCTGGCAAAGGGCAAGATCACAGCATCCCCCATACAAGTCTGTCAGGCTGCCCTATGCAACGTAAGGAATCAGGTATCAAACTCAGATCTCCAAAGAAAGGTGATGACGGAGGGTAAGAAAACATGGGTGAAGAGGGAGGAATGGTAGGGGGAGGGAAACCCACCTACTGGTCATTACAGTGGCATAGCTAGAGGGGGTGCAAAGGACTAAGGGCCCAATCCTATCCAATTTTCCAGTGCTGGTGCAGTTGTGTCAGTGGGGTGTGCGCTGCATCCTGTGGTGGACGGACAATCACTGGGGCCTTCTCAAAGTATGGGGACATTTGTTCTCTTGCCATGGGGCTGCATTGTGGCTACACCAGAACTGGAAAGGTGGGTAGGATTGGGCCCTAAGTTCTGCGGGGAGCCTCCCCACAGTGTGCAAGGGCCCCTCCTCCTCCCCTTCTGAGCCATTCCAGTTAGGGGAGCAAAATGAATGGATCTGAAGGGGAGGTGGAGGGGCACACTGTGGGGAGGTTCCCTGCAGAACCTAGTGCTTTGCACCCCCTCTAGCTACACCACTGGGCCACTGCCTTCTGCATGAACTTGCCTGTTCTGCTTGGTCTTTGGAGGAGACAAAGCGACAGTGTTTGAGGCTTTGTAGTTGAAACAGAAGAGTACTGGAGGCACAACAGAGGTGTATAAACTTGTACATGCTATGAAAAAGCAGACAGAGAGCAGGTTTTGAATTTTTGAAGCTGTTGTCTACGGAGTCAAATGCTTGGTCCACCCAGCTCAGTCTTGCCTAATCTGACAGGTAGCATCTCTCCAAGGCTCCAGATGCTGTCCTTTCCCAACCTGAAGGTGTCAGGGGTTGAACCTGGGACCACTCACATACAAACAATATACTCTACCACTAAGGTATGGGTGCTACCTCCTGCAGAAGAAAATTATTGTTCCGTTAACTCCGTATCATCTCAATGCTGAACTGGCAGCAACTTACCTTGGTCTCAGACAGCGGTCCTCACCTGCCCTACTAGAGAAAATCCCATGGATTGAATCTGGGGCCTGTCAGGATACAAAGAGATGTCCTACCACTGAGCTGAGGCTCCTTCCCAAATATTCTCATGCTACTAGAACGTCAGGGTCATGCAATGGAATTGACTGGAGGAGATTTCAGGACAGGCAAAAGAAAGGACTTCTTCTATGGAAATTCATATTGCCCTCATAGGGTTTGGCGATGCCCAGAGTTAGATGACTATGAAAGCAGATCAGAAAAATTCTAAGAAGGTCTATCAATAGCTAAGAAATATTATGGCTCCGCCTTGGCCAGAAACCTTTGAATATCAGGTGCTGGTGCAACGCAGAGGACTACAGCCTTCATTCACTGCTTATGGCAGACTCCTGTCTATGGGGGATGCAGGACACTGACTAGACAGTCCTCTGGTCAGACCCAGCAGGGATCTTCTAATGTCCTTATGGAGGCTCAGCTCCACGCCCCCCACCATCTTACGAACTAAGGTGAGTGATAAAGCCTTATCAATCACCATGCCCACATTGTGGAATTCTGTCTAGGGACGGATCCTGTATTTCTGTTTGGGAGGAGGGCATGAGCACTAACTTAACTCCAGAGCCCTGATCAACCAGGCAAGTAGACATAGGCTCCCAGGTGAACCTGGAGCCCAGATCTACCTTCCAGGTAGACCTGGGCTCCTAGTTGAACTTGCAGCCTCCATGGCCAAGGTTTGCTGGATAGGAAGACCCAGGTTCCCACTCAGACTTTGAGCCCAAATTTACCTGATGGGGAGACCTGGGCTCTCATTCTGACTTGGCTTCATCAGACGCCTCACCCAGTGGGTGTTCCCCTGGCACCTAACTTTGCTCCCCATCCCGGTGGGTGCCAATCGCCACTGGCACAACAGTTTGGGGGAAGCCATGCACACATGACCCCCCTGGATCTGCCCATGATTCTGTGCCACAGGGAACTCACCCT
This sequence comes from Tiliqua scincoides, assembly GCF_035046505.1. Classification (NCBI taxonomy): domain Eukaryota; kingdom Metazoa; phylum Chordata; class Lepidosauria; order Squamata; family Scincidae; genus Tiliqua; species Tiliqua scincoides. Next base: position 55,547,208 of record NC_089828.1, read on the forward strand.
TCCCAGTTCTTCACCTGTCCCAGTTATTTATGAAGGACATCCTGTTTTGGAACATGTTTGAAAAGAGATGGAATTTGGTTTCGTTAATCCCTTTTCTGCAGGTTTTAGATGTGTCTCTGTGTGTTTGCCGCCATTTTGTGTGTGTCTGTCTATGTGTCACCGACATTGGTTTTATGGGCAGATTTTAGCTGTATTGGATTTTCAGTTTTGTTAGCTGCCTGGAATGCTTATTGTGAAACACAAAGGTGGGGCAGAAACGCTTTCAAGTACAACATGAATCTGCTGCTTAATGGACTGCTCCTTGGGTGGACGGAGGGTGATGAGAGACACAGGGTGTTTTATAGACAAGACAAGCGGTGATGGAGCCATCCCTTCTTTGAGGGGCAGCCCAAACTCCTGCAGTGCCTGAATCTCCCCATTTTTCAGGCCCTGCACTCACACACATGCCCCCCTGCATGAGGGGGGAGGGCGGGCAGGGGGCTAGCAAGCACCCCATGGGTGGGCACTCCCTCCCACCTGAGCTCAGAGCACAGCCTCCCTCTTTTGTGCCACTTCTGTTTCCAATGGATAGGAACGGCGCATGCTGGGTTCATTTCCTCTTGTTCATTGCAAATTGACATGGCACAGAGGAGGGAGGCTCTCGAAGCAGGTTTTAAGGATAATAAGTCAAACTCATTCATCTCACACTTAGTCGGTCACTCCCTTTCCTTTTACCATCTATTCGATGATCCAGCTGTGATGCATGCAGGGGCATGCATTCCCGTCCCTGAGCAATTAAAAAAAGAGCTGGAGGGAGTCCAGGAAGCAATCTGGCTCAACACTCTGCTCAGTGCAGCAAATCCAGAGCTAGAGCATTCCCAACAGAGCGCTATCTGGCCCCTGCTTGAAGACCTCCAGAAAGGCAGGATCCACCAAACAGGAGGGAGAAGTAATCAGCTCCCTTGCCAAACTGCTCTTACCGTTAAGAAATTTATCCAAATATTTGGTTGCACACAACCGTCCCATAAGCTCATGACATTTAGCCCTGCCCTAAGGGATAGCAACTAACAATTCTTTCAGCCCAATCCTTCCCTAAGAACATAAGAACAGCCCCACTGGATCAGGCCAGAGGCCCATCTAGTCCAGCTTCCTGTATCTCACAGCGGCCCACCAAATGCCCCAGGGAGCACACCAGATAACAAGAGACCTGCATCCTGGTGCCCTCCCTCGCATCTGGCCTTCTGATTTAACCCATTTCTAAAATCAGGAGGTTGCACATACACATCATGGCTTGTACCCCGTAATGGATTTTTCCTCCAGAAACTCCTCTTGGCCCTCTTCCCCCACTATGGATGCCATGTTCGCCAGTTTGATATAGCTACGTTGGTGGTGGTGGGGGGAATTGATAAGATTGGGCTCTTAGTCGTCTTCTCTGGATAGCCCTTTCAGGTACCTAAAGAATGCTATCATTCATTCCCCTCTCAGCCTTCTCAGATTAAAAAAAAAATACCCAGTTATTTCCATCTTTTCTCATTGGACTTGCTTACAAGGTCTCAGATGCTCACCTAGATCCTTTTCTAAGTGCAAGGCCTAGAACTGAACCCAGTGGTCCAGATAAGGCCTGACTAGCATCAAATAAAGTAGGCCTATTCCTTCTCCATTATTATTCCATCTCTCTCTCTATATTAGGGGTGGTCAAACCTGATTAGCTTAAGCGCCACATACCATAAACTTCAGATACTTGAGAGCCGCAAGAGAGTAGTTTGGGAACTGCAATATTTAAGAAGTATTTAAATTTGTAAGTATATTTTTTCATCATGAACATTAAACTTCTGTTTAATCCAGTGGATTCTTGCTTTATGCCCAGCAAATAATCATAAAGCCTGAAAATGTCTTATTTTCATTTTATTTTCATTGTGATGCAAAAAAGAGCTTGGTTAACATATTTCTGAGAACCATGGTTTCACAAGCCATGGTTTGCCCCTTGATATAAGTTAGCACTGGGACCCATTTTTTTTTAAAAATAATGCTCAATCAGGACCCACCTAGATTTATAAGACTTTAAAAAAAGGTCTAGAAAGAAATAACATTTTATTTATTTATAAGTAATAATAACCAGAAAAAGACGCTCAAACATTCATCTTCCTTTATTTACACATGCTTGCAAACTGCAGGAACTGAGGTCTTTTCAGGGGAATTAGCAGCTCCAGTATCTGAGTTTTGAATAGACTCAGGGCTTGAGGCAGTTAACTGATCTTTCCTTCACCCTTTGGTGACCCACCAAAAATCAGGTCACAACCCACAGTTTGGGAACCACTGTCACAGACTCTACAGAGCTCTGTAGTTCTTACTACAATTCACATACATAGTGTCAGGACCCTGTTCAGACAGAAGGCGACATTGCAAAACTGAAAATAAAATGAGAGAAGGGAAGGGGGGAAAAAAACCACAGCTACAGGTCGGGAAGCCTTCCAAAACTGCAGCTGTGCTGGCCCATTAAAAAGCTGAAACTCATTCTGCTGTTCGACCCCATGCTTATTACCCCATAACTATTCATCAAAGAAATTTCGGCGCAATTAATTAAATTATTCCCATGCTTGTGCCACAGAATCGTTATGCCCGTATCAGCTTTCACTCCTGCTCTCTTCAGCCCGTTCCGGCATGCCAAGTGCCATCTCTAGGGCTGTCCGGCGTCCATAAAGCAGCGCTCACCGCCACTCAAGCCACCTCTCATTTCTCTCTTTTTATTGCCACTCATTTTCCGCAAGGGGTTTTGCTGCCAGCATATTGGCAGGCCTTGCGGGCACAAGAGGGATGTAATGAAATCTACCTGCAGACACTTAACATTGGGGTCAAGTTTCGGCAGGGCTCCTGTGAAGCTGTAATATGATAAACAAATGCTGGTAGGAGGGAGATTACGTATTGGGAACTTAAAAAAAATTAAAACTAAATTAAAATTGGGACTTGCATGTTGCTGAGTCATTTGGAAATCTTGTGTTCATTAGGCTTGTGGTTGAAATGGACTCAGCAAGGAAAAATAAAATTAATTTGGAGCAAATTTCAGGATTCCTCTCAAGGAGAAATGTTGAAGAATTTTCAAGAGCAGTTGAAAGCATTTTCTCCAAGACAGAGTTTCTCAAACTGTGGGTCAGGACCCACTAGGTGGGTCGCGAGCCACTTTCTGGTGGGCCCCCTTTCATTTCATTTATCTGAACTGTATTAGACTTCATTTATTTTTAATGTATTAGACTTGATTCTACCATGGTATGGGACTGTATTTGGGGAAATGTTACAGATCTATACTTTGAACAAGGCACTATGTATATGCTTTTAACAATGAGAGTCAATGGGACTTACTCCTGAGTAAGTGTGAACAGGATTGCAGCCTTTAGGATGGTTGGGGAAACCAATCAGCAACTACTTAGGAAGGTTCTTCTTTATTTTAAATAAATTTTTTTAACTTATACTTATTGTAAACTTTTAATTTATTGAGGCTGCAATCCTAACCAACTTTCCAGCACAGACATAAGGGCAATGCAACTCCAAGGTAAGGGAACAAACATTGCCCTACCTTGAGGAGGCCTCCATGACTGCCCCCCAACTGCAGGATGCAGCACATGCCCCACTGGCACAGCTATGCCAGCACTGGAAAGTTGGTTAGGATTGTGCCCTTATTTAATTGATTTGATTGTGTCATATGGGGGGGGGGTATTAAAATTTTCCTGCTTGATGATGTCACTTCTGGTCATGACACCACTTTCAGGTTAATGACATCACTTCCAGTGGGTCTCAACACTGTCATTTGAGAACTGTTTGAGAACCACTGCTCCCAGCCAAGTGACATTTATCAATGGGTTCTGCCCAGCTCCAAATAATAAGCTTTGTTTTATTGGGCGAGAAGGAAACCAAAGTATCTCTTGATGAACAATCCAAATGATTGTGCCATGTATGCAAGAAGAGAGGAGCGTAGTCATGCTAATCCCAGACTCCAGCTTTAGCACATGATGGCAAAGGTGAGAATTGTCTTTCCATCTACAGTGGTACGCAGATAAGACCTCCATGCAACCCAGAACATTGTCCAGTATGGGTTCCTAATCACATGGAAAGGTCTACGAATAAGAACTTTATTCTCCCCCTTTCCCTAATACATGAAAGACAAGCATGAGAAGGGACTAGGTGGTGCAAGACAGTTGCTTGATTAAAACCACTCAGTGGTTCAGCTGAGTGGGTCAGCTGAGTGGTTCAACCAAAGATTCTTCCAGTTGTGCTCTTCACTCCACGTATAGAATAATCTGCACAACATGGCAACAGAGAAAATGGTAGAGAGTGAAGATATGGGGGCAGAGGATATAGGGTGGCATGAGTGAGGCAGTACTCAAGGAGGGTTTCAAGATATTGGCAGCACCCACCCCACTGTTGTGACATAACTCACCATACTCAAGCCAAATGCCGCAGCTCCAGCTGGGCGAAAACAAAAGACCCAATTTAATTTTAAAACTGCAAATCACAGACAGAGATCACAGAAATGGCAGTCTGGGTGCCAATGTTCCACCAGGGAAGAGCCACAGAAGCCAACACCAGTTGGGTCACCCACTCTTTCCCACTTCTAAGGTACAATGTAGAGACTCCCCCTGGAAATATGGGCTCTTGGAATGAATCCAAAATGTTCCGGAGAAAAATATGGTACAGTCCTCCTCGGGACTGTACCATTCAAATAGGAATAATATTTTTGAATGTTTCCACACATTTTTTTAAAAAATCTTTCTCTGCTTGCATAGATTCTGCTTCCTGACCTGTCGAACGTCCCATGTGCGAGAAAAGCTGAAGCACATGCAAACATCTGATCTTCCACCTGCATCCTGAAGAAGTACAGTCCCTGGAGACTTCTACCACATGCTTTTCCTGAACATTTGGAATCAGATATTGGTCTGCAGGAGGGGAGGCCGCTCCCCAGAGGTGCTTGATGCTTTCTACATGCTACCCTTCTCCTGTCATTCAACCTCAACTTCCACATATCCAGAATTTGAATGGATTTGTCTGGATTTTTTCTTTTTTTTTCTTTTTGTTATTGTTGTCGTTGGAAACTGCAAGTTGGCAGCTCTTGTTTTATAGACCAGATTATGATTCTGTTTGGAATCTAAAAAGCCATCTGTGTCGGCAGAACTCGACACCCACTATTTTGGCTGGTTGTCTATCTTTAAGAAAAAAAAAAAATTAACAGCTCCGCTCCCCAAATGAAGGCCAGATTTTTTGAAGTGTTCCACACTTGCCGGCTTTGATTGTGACATTTAACAGCCAGATTTCCAGAAGAACGAGGGGGAGGGGATGGATCAAAGCTGTTCCTTTTAGAACATATTGTACACATGTGGGATTCATTTGTCATGCAAAAAAACAGACCACCAGGTTTTAATTTTTTCCCCAGCTCTGAAAATACAGACCCAAACCATAGTTCTCATTTTAAGCATATAAAGCATTTCTTCGGGGGGGGGGGGGGAAGAGAAGAGGTTCAAGATTCTCTAATCATCTCTAATTCAATTCAGCAGGTCACTTCTCACCCCTCTTCACCGCTATTCTCAAATCACGAATAGATCTTCCCCCTATTCAATCTCTTTACTGTCTTGAAGGTTTACTCTGGCCAGCAGCAGGTATGTCAGGCTGGGGGAAAAGGACAGAGACAGGGCCATTATGTCCTAGACAACTATGTCCCAGTCAAATGCATGTCCCAATAACTGCATATTTATATGAAATACATGTTTTATTTTTAAAACACAAGGGTAGGATTGTGGTGTTGGCAACCTTCAGTCTTGAAAGACTCTGGTATTGCGCTCTGAAAGGTGGTTCTGGCACAGCATCTAGTGTGGCTGAAAAGGCCGATTTGGGAGTGACAATCCCTTCCACACTGGGAGCAAGTGCAGTCTGTCCCTGGTCTGTCTCCCTGGCTATGGGCCTTCCTTCTTTGCCTCTTTGCTTCAGACTGTTGGCCAAGTGTCTCTTCAAACTGGGAAAGGCCATGCTGCACAGCCTGCCTCCAAGCGGGCCGCTCAGAGGTCAGGGTTTCCCACCTGTTGAGGTCCACTCCTAAGGCCTTCAGATCCCTCTTGCAGATGTCCTTGTATCGCAGCTGTGGTCTACCTGTAGGGCGCTTTCCTTGCACGAGTTCTCCATAGAGGAGATCCTTTGGGATCCAGCCATCATCCATTCTCACGACATGACCGAGCCAACGCAGGCATCTCTGTTTCAGCAGTGCATACATGCTAGGGATTCCAGCACGTTCCAGGACTGTGTTGTTTGGAACTTTGTCCTGCCAGGTGATGCCGAGGATGCGTCAGAGGCAGCATCGGAGGGTAGGATTAGGGCTGGGGTAAGAGGCTTAGAATATATAACAGGGGCTTTGTTGCCCAGTTATAGTGGGGTGCAAATAAACTGCATGCAAAAAAATCCAGACACAAATGTCCAGGGTTGCATTTGACCGGGACACAATCCCCCAGGACGGGAACACCCTAGTCCTGGGGTCAGACTAGGTTCTTGGGGACCCTGTCCTTTCCCTCCATCATTATTCAGAATTGACATTTGTACTCAAGCCTTTGCTCTACCCTTTCTCCCTGCTTTTCCCTGGGTCATCCCATGTCCCTTAAAGGCAGGCTTGAGTTGATGAACTAGGAAGGACTGCCTCCCTCCAACCTTCGTACTGCACTGACCGATGGGGAAAAGGCGAGTGCCCCCCAATAGTCAATACAGATTACTAATTCCACAGTCAGGGAATTAGAGGACAGGTCCTCTCGTGGATTGAGAACTGGTTGGAGGCCAGGAAGCAGAGAGTGGGTGTCAATGGGCAATTTTCACAATGGAGAGAGGTGAAAAGCGGTGTGCCCCAAGGATCTGTCCTGGGACCGGTGCTTTTCAACCTCTTCATAAATGACCTGGAGACAGGGTTGAGCAGTGAAGTGGCTAAGTTTGCAGATGACACCAAACTTTTCCGAGTGGTAAAGACCAGAAGTGATTGTGAGGAGCTCCAGAAGGATCTCTCCAGACTGGCAGAATGGGCAGCAAAATGGCAGATGCGCTTCAACGTCAGTAAGTGTAAAGTCATGCACATTGGGGCAAAAAATCAAAACTTTAGATATAGGCTGATGGGTTCTGAGCTGTCTGTGACAGATCAGGAGAGAGATCTTGGGGTGGTGGTGGACAGGTCGATGAAAGTGTCGACCCAATGTGCGGTGGCAGTGAAGAAGGCCAATTCTATGCTTGGGATCATTAGGAAGGGTATTGAGAACAAAATGGCTAGTATTATAATGCCGTTGTACAAATCGATGGTAAGGCCACACCTGGAGTATTGTGTCCAGTTCTGGTCGCCGCATCTCAAAAAAGACATAGTGGAAATGGAAAAGGTGCAAAAGAGAGCGACTAAGATGATTACGGGGCTGGGGCACCTTCCTTATGAGGAAAGGCTACGGCGTTTGGGCCTCTTCAGCCTAGAAAAGAGACGCTTGAGGGGGGACATGATTGAGACATACAAAATTATGCAGGGGATGGACAGAGTGGATAGGGAGATGCTCTTTACACTCTCACATAATACCAGAACCAGGGGACATCCACTAAAATTGAGTGTTGGGCGGGTTAGGACAGACAAAAGAAAATATTTCTTTACTCAGCGCGTGGTCGGTCTATGGAACTCCTTGCCACAGGATGTGGTGCTGGCGTCTAGCCTAGACGCCTTTAAAAGGGGATTGGACGAGTTTCTGGAGGAAAAATCCATTATGGGGTACAAGCCATGATGAGTATGCGCAACCTCCTGATTTTAGGAATGGGTTAAGTCAGAATGCCAGATGTAGGGGAGGGCACCAGGATGAGGTCTCTTGTTATCTGGTGTGCTCCCTGGGGCATTTGGTGGGCCGCTGTGAGATACAGGAAGCTGGACTAGATGGGCCTATGGCCTGATCCAGTGGGGTTGTTCTTATGTTCTTATGTACTCCTAAGTTGCCACAAGACTTGCAGCAATCTAGAAGCTGAGTGAGAAAAAACCTAGAGTCATCAGGGGAAGTCATTAAAGTCATCAGAGTCATTAAAACAGCATCAGGGGAAGTGAATGGACGATACAACTTCCATTCCTTCTGAGAGGAGAAGCCATTGGCTCATGGCTGGCCACAATCCAGTGCGCTCTCTGACTTTGGGATGTCTTCACATATATTTCCATGACTCTTGTGCTGCTCATTGTTAAAGGATGAACAGTAATAAATAACTTGCCTTTTACAAAATTATATTACTTTGCAAGCTACAAACTTGGGCAAGTCATTTCCTGGTTTGGTTTTTAAGCTGATTATATGAAAACGGATATTGTAAATGCTATTAGTTTTCTTCTTTTTTAAAGGTTCGTCCAACAATTAGCAATTTTAACAACTTTCCCCTCCCCCAACCAACCAGCTGCATTAATTATAGTCTGCTATAAATTATATATATATATATATATATATATATATATATATATATATATATATATATATATATATATATATATATCTTTATTAATTTATTTTTTTCACTTTTATCATATCACTCTTTATCCTCACAACAACCTTGTGAGGTAGGCTAAACTGAGAGAGTGTCTGCAAGTCACCAAAGAACCCAAACCACTCCTTCTGGCAACAGGGTTTAGGCATATCTCATCTATCAGGCAGAGAGATTTGCCTGCTTGCGCCACCAGGATGATGGCCAGAGAGGGTATTGCAGCTCCTCTCTCCAACCAGGCCAGGTAATCAGGGGAACCAATAGGGTCGTGGCAGGCTTTTTATTATGGCTGGCTCCTCTGTTGCAGTAACCCATCAATACGAGTAGCACTGCAGGCTTCCAGCTCTGCCTTTTTCTACTTTGCCATCTTCTCAGGAGTCCACCTTTGACCTGACTCTAGCTACATTTCTGCCTCTAGCCCCCGGATCCAGATCCATGTTTTGGAATCTAACTACGCACATTTACCTTGATTCCCCTCTGATCTCTGCTCACAGATCAGGACCGTGACTCTTACCCACGCCTCTGTCCCCTCCCCAGGTATATGTTTACCAGTTGATATGGTACAGAAAAGGAACTATAAAGGTAAGAACAGAGACACTCTCCATCTGCACACCCTTTTCCTCTTCACTGGCAGTCGTAACCTACTCCATTGACAAATTACCTTGCCAAGTGAGTTTCCCAGACATTGCTGGTGTCAACAAAATTAACGTGACATTTACAGCTATTTGGAGAGTAAAGGCGAAACCCCGTACATTATTCCATGGAAAGCAACACGAGATGGAGTTATTTAGCTGACAAAATCTAATTAGCTGTAAATTATTGCCAGTTATATGAGTTAGACAAGCTTTCACCGAGACATACGTACTTAAACTCAAACTCAGAGCTTTCTGTACCGAAATAATATCTTGTGCAACTATTCTTTTCTTCCCCCTAGCTAAGATTCATAAAGACATAATAGTTAATGAACTTACAATTTACATTGTCCCCAGTCTTAACATCTCTTGTCAACATTCTGCATTAAGTTAATTGCTTCCCTTTATTTTCAAATAGCTCTTACACCCCCCCCTTCTGTCTTTAGCTTTACATTGCTTACACTGTGGTGGTATAAATCAGGTGCTGATGGGAAGTGGCCCTGAACAGTTGGGGACTCTTGGCTGACATGGTTCTGACTTGTAGGGGGTGTGGGCTGCTATTGAGTTGGGGGGGGACCATCTTGGTGTGTTCTTAGGCATTGTAATAAAGTCAGGTCTCAGTATCCAAAGGGATTAGGTTCCTGGAAATTCTAGCAGATACCAAGCCCGCAGTGTTGATCCTATGGAAACAGTGGGGTAGGGGTAGCTCATCTGCCAGCAGCAGAGACCCTCAGCAAGGCGGACACGAGCAGATGCATGCTGCCTCTGAGGGCTTCAGAAAGCCCTCCAGAGGGGTCTGGAGCTAAGTTCTGATCCCCTTCTGAGGGCTCAGATGGAGCCAAGTCTGGCTCAATGCACGTCCAGGGGACCTGTGTTGGGCCAGAAAAATCCACAGATAAACAGGCTCCACCTAGATTTGGGGGGGGGGGCTCATTTTCCAGGGGCAGAGTCTGTCTTTTGCATGCAGAAAGTCTCAGATTCCAACTCTAATATTTCTCCCATTGCAGTTAGGAGAACAGTTGCCCACTGCACTAAGCTTGGTGGGTCAATCGTCTAACTTGGCTCAAGACAGTTTCCTCAGGCCTGAGAATCAGGGTCTCACAAGGATATCCCTATAGTTCATTCTGAAATGTCGGAGGGTATGAAAAGGGGATATTTTGCAACTGGGGGGGGGGAGGAACCCACCCTCATATTCCTCCACTTTTGTCAGAGTTGGCTGCCAATCCCAGAGTCAAGGCTGCCAAGTCACGGCGATGGCAGGAGCGTTCCCTTGGATGGCTGCCAAGGCCATTCACCCAGCTATTATCAGAGACTTGACAAGCTGTGTCAATGCTATCTGCTGAAGGGCTTTGAGTGACAAGCGGTCGATACACTCCACTCTCGTAGGTCATCACAGGTGACAGAGGCCTAAGTAATAAAACAGCCTTGGCTGCCTCCACTAACTGAAATGCTTCCCCAGCCACAATATTTCTCCTCTCTTTCTCTACCCCCCCCTCCTCTGTAAATGCCTGGAGCTAAATTTCTTACAGATCGAACCTTCCGATGGGCCGACACGGTTCTGAGGAATCGCATGGAGACTTGTCTCCAAAATGGCTCAGTAGACTAGAGGAGGGAAAAGGGAGTTTTATGAATCGAAAATGATGACCTACGGAGTTATAATTTGCTGGAACTGAGCCCTGTAGCAACAAGCCAAAACTTCCACTGATCCAAAAGGAACTTCCTGGTTTTATCAGAGGTATGCATTTGTTTCCAAGATGAATGGAAAACAAAATGTGTGCAAATGTGTGTTATTTTCGTTGTGAAAATGAATGGAAATTAAGTTCTATTCACAAGTGACTTCTTTACCCATACCTCTATTTACCTATGTCTATGTTTTGCTATACCTGTGAATACCTATATCAGTGTTTCTCAACCGGTGGTAGAGGTGACACTGGTGGTATTTGAGGTGGTGTCTGGTGGTACTCGCGGGACCCCTGGATACTTGCTGCCTGGAAGAGAGACCAGGAATGCGACACAACAAACAGCGGTAGGAGAATCTGTGGGTAGAGCTCCAAAGCATGCTTTTCCATACTCGAAAAAGCCCTCCCTTCCACCCTGAACCTCCTTCTGGGGACACGTCGCATCTGGCCTCCCAACCCAGAAGTAACTGGTGATGATGTCATAGACAGCTACTTTTGGTGGTACTTTGAATAGGTGAACCGTGTGAAGTGGTACGGCAGAGGATAAACATTGAGAAACACTGTCTTACGTGGAATGACGTGGGCAGCTGATGCGGTCAAATTCTGGACCATTCAACTTCTGACTGCACATAGAGAATGATATTTTGAACCCTCCTCCATACACAAACATCTAGCATGTAGTAGACCAGGGGTGCCCAAACCCCGGCCCTGGGGCCACTTGCGGCCCTCGAGGCCTCTCAATGCGGCCCTCAGGGAGCCCCCAGTCTCCAATGAGCCTCTGGCCCTCCAGAGATTTGTTGGAGCCCACACTGGCGACTGTTTGACCTCTCACGTGAGCTGTGGGATGAGAGCTCCCTCCGCTGCTTGCTGTTTCATGTCTGTGATGCAGTAGCAGCAGCAAAGGAAAGGCCAGTCTTGCTTTGTGCAGGGCCTTTTATAGGCCTTGAGCTATTGCAAGACCTGCATTCATTCATATAAGTTCATCTTTAATGTATTCATTTAGGTAAACGTATGTAAATTTATTCAAATTTTAAATGTAAATTAATTCTTTTCCCCCCCGGCCCCTGACACAGTATCAGAGAGATGATGTGGCCCTCCTGCCAAAAACTCTGGACACCCCTGCAGTAGACTAACAAATCAGGGAAAGGTCTGCAGTAATCCTTTCAAGAATGTGCTTGGGAGGGAAGGAAGAATTCTAAAATATGTCACCCCCCATACTGACAATTTAAATTGGAACAGTTCAGAAACTGATCACCTTACTTTGCGACAAGAGACGGTTGAGTCTTTCCTGGAACTTTCTTCATGCTGGCAATACAAGAACACACAAACAAAGGCCAATTATCTTCATATAAAGCAAATGTAACCTGCACTTCCTCTGACACTGTTTGGATAGGGAGCGATGAGAGGTTTGGCTTGGAGAGGAGTGGTTGAAATTAAAGACAGATCGACTCTCGCGTAATTATCACATGGCAGAAACTCTCAAGGGGAACAGATTGGCAGATTAGAGAACACTGTCAAAGCAGACCACCAACCAACATCTAAGGGTCACGCTACACATGCCATTGGAGCGCCTAGAACTATCTTGGGTGCAATCCCGTATACAGTTGGTTTTCTTGGAGTAAGCCCAACTGAACTCAATGAGACTTCCTTCTGAGTAGAAATGCAAAGGACTGGGGTGTCAGTCTTTTTCTTTTTTTTTCTCCCAAAAGGAGCTAGGGTGGAACAGGCTGTGAATGGGTTTAACCCCTTCTCCCCAACTCAGAACCTCAATCTCATTCACATCCTCCAGAAGCTAATAATAACTGCTAAGGGATTAACTGCCCCACAACTTCCATGGCCCTACCCCACGGGTACCACTGTGGCTTGCTTTTGTTGTTAATAAAGATCTCAGGGGTTCTAGTAACAGAAATACCACATGATCTAGGACAGTGCTTCCCAAATTGTGGGCTGGGACCCACCAGTGGGTTGCAAGCCAATTTTTGGTGGGTTGCAAAAAGTAGGCCCAGTTTCAGCCTTTTCTCTGGCCTGGAAGTTCTAACTGCACATCTTGCTCTCCAGTTCAGTCTTCTGGGCATGCTGGAATGACTGTAAAAGTTTGGGAGAGGGGAGTCGTTGAACTCGATTTCTAGGGAGAATCTAGCAAATGTCTACACACACACACACACACACAATATGTAAGGTCTCTAGCAACCTTGGGAGCACAGGACCCAAATTATTATTTAAATAAAATAATATTTCTTTCTAGATTTTCTGTTTGTTTAGTTGGTCACAATAGATGGTTGTTTTTAAAAGTGGGTCCCGGTACTAAAAAGTTTGGGAAGCACTGATCTAGGATCAAACTTGTTGGCAACATTGAGTCTGGAAAGACTCTGGTATTGCGCTCTGAAAGGTGGTTCTGGAACAGCGTCTAGTGTGGCTGAAAAGGCCAATTTGGGAGTGACAATCCCTTCCACACTGGGAGCAAGTGCAGTCTGTCCCTGGTCTGTCTCCCTGGCTGTGGGCCTTCCTTCTTTGCCTCTTAGCCTCAGACTGTTGGGAAGCACTGATCTAGGATCAAACTTGTTGGCAACCTTCAGTCTCGAAAGACTATGGTATCGCGCTCTGAAAGGTGGTTCTGGAACAGCGTCTAGGATCAAACTACACTTAAATTATCAATAACTCCAAGAAGCTTAGTATTTCTTTAGTGCGTGCCAGCTGTATCCTGTCCATCCATGGATGGATGGGGGACGTGGCAGCCATATAGGGGTTTTGACCTGACCTCTTGCCATGGTCCATCCACTTGGCAGCGTGATCCAGCTGCTGTGTACACTGGAAATGACACCCAAATGTGAGCTTTTCCCCCCAAGATAAATAGTAGCAAGACTGAGCCTCTTCCATGAACCTGAGGAGGGGATGTGCAATGGGGAAGAAAAATTAAGTTCATCAGGCTACTGGCACATGTAGTTTGGCCCCAAATAGCTTCATTTCTAAAAATCACAATGTGTTGGCCGTATGCCACAACAGGGTGTGCCTTCCCCCTCTCTCACATGCCTATTCCCTCCCCACATCTGGGCTTCCTCCAACCATAGTTTGCCATAGAGTGCAACAACCGCCACCCGTTGGCTCACAACCCAACCACAAGAGCCATGCTTTCCCAATAGTACTTTGGAAAAGAACTGAACAGAGTTACCCCAAATCAGATGTCACTGAGTGAGGGGCTGAGAAGAAGCCTGGGAACAGGCTAGAGAACTGTGTGAGAGGGGAGGAGGGAGGGGAAGGAAGGATCGCATTAACCTGGGGCACATTTCCAACCCTTCCAACTGTGGGTTGAGAAAATAAAATAAAATAATGCATGCCCAGATGTACTTTTTACAGCCCTCGCCAGTTATCCTGCTTAAAACATTAATCTGTTGCCTTAAAATACGATGGCTGTTCACACATCAAACTGTGCCCAATGCTATCTGCGTACCTGGGTACAATCACTGTTAGTCCGGGTCTATGAATAGTTCTTTACATCAGCCATTTTCAACCTTTTTCATCTCATGGCACACTGACAAGGCACTAAAATTGTCAAGGTACACCATTGGTTTTTGGACACTTGACAAGGCACACCCATTGACAGCAGGGGGCTCATATCCCCCAGTGGCCCTACTAACAAATGACCCTCCTCCAAACTCTCGCGGCACACCTGCAAACCATCCACGGCCCGCTAGTGTGCCACAGTACTGTGGTTGAAAATTGCTGCTTCACGTGTTCCATTCGCTGCAGGGTCAATTTGTGCAGTGCACATGGATCTGTTAGCCATGAACATTCAGGAGGCCTTCTGAGGCCCACACGTACTGTCTCTCCGCCCCAGATGCAACCAGATGCGATGGGGGGGGAGTGGTAAATGTGCTTTTGTTGAATGGGGCATATTAAAGATTTTTGTGCCCCCTGGTACCAGATGCCTCAGCTTCCCCACTGATCTTTTTTGGTCTGTTTTGGGCAAGATGGACCTTCGGCTAGCCCCAGAAAGCCCATTCTTGTGTTCTGTTCTTCCCATTCTCTCTTTCCCGTTGTTCTTCCATCAGGTCTGGAAGCAATCACGCTGTGTTCGTCCCCATCTGAGAAACCATTCAGGCACACTCAAAAGAGAGCCCAGCCCTCAAGGTAGGTAATATGAAGGATTTCCAACCCCCTGACCCTCCAACCCCACCCCTCTTAGCAGTCTTGGGCCAAAAACAAGATGTGCTCAGCCGAAATTGTAATCATACCCTGTCATAATCCAAGGCTTCCCTGCACTGTGGAGAGCTTGCAATAAGTGGCTCTAAAAAAAAAAAATCAAATCAAAGACAAAAAAAGGATTGCATATGGTACAGAAAGGCCTCCATTAGTGCTATTAAATCGTCCTTTCAGCATAATTCTTCATCTGGGACTTATTCCAAAACACAGGAGTTAATGACACTAATACAAGCCATCCCAATGTAGCATGTATTTCGTTAGCTCTTATTCCCAGGACTAAATGGCTGTTTAATGCGCCGTTATTTTCTGTGGTGGGAATGGGCTGTTCCCACTTGGTGCTAGCGCAAAGTTGCACTTGCTCAGATTAACCCCTTCCTAGCCTTGAGGAAGCAGCCTTGGAGCAGCCTTCGAGTTCAACAGAGCCTTGGTCCACCGAGCTCAGTATCGTCCAGCGATTTTCAACTGGTGTGCTACGGCACAGGGGCGTGCCATGAAAGGCTCGCAGGTGGGCCGTGGAAGTTTGGAGCACAGCAGTTGGAAATCGATGGAACAATCTTCTGGGTTCTGCGGCTCTGTTTCTAGGGCAACCGTCTATAATAACGAATTATCTATCCCTATTCCTGGGCTTGCTCCTTAGTATGGTGCCAGGGTTTTGATGGAACCCTTGGAGTCCCAGAGTCAAGACCAGAGGTGGACAGTGATCAGGGCCAGTTTTAGGAGCTGCGAGGCCCAACTGGAAACACTGTTTGCAGGGTCCTAGGTTCACAGCCAAGGGCTGTAGAATCTTAGAGATAAACGTATAATTTATTATAGTCTTCATGATACAATGGAATCAAATTGTGCACTTTAAAAGTGCATGTGACTTAATGGACCAAATGGATCTAGAGTAGATTACCCTAGTGTGGGGTTTCCTTAGGCACAGGGCCCACTTGGAGGCAATTGGTCAAATGGGCTTAAAACTGGCCCTGATTGTGAGGTTTCCCATGTGAATCTGTCCATCCCATAGAGTCTTCTAAGAGGACCTAGAAAAAGACATAGTGGAAATGGAAAAGGTGCAAAAGAGAGCGACTAAGATGATTACGGGGCTGGGGTACCTTCCTTATGAGGAAAGGCTACGGCGTTTGGGCCTGTTCAGCCTAGAAAAGAGACGCTTGAGGGGGGACATGATTGAGACATACAAAATTATGCAGGGGATGGACAGAGTGGATAGAGAGATGCTCTTCACACTCTCACATAACACCGGAACCAGGGGACATCCGCTAAAATTGAGTGTTGGGAGAGTTAGGACAGACACAAGAAAATATTTCTTTACTCAGCGTGTGGTTGGTCTGTGGAACTCCTTGCCACAGGATGTGGTGATGGCGTCTGGCCTGGATGCCTTTAAAAGGTGATTGGACAAGTTTCTGGAGGAAAAATCCATTATGGGTTACAAGCCATGATGTGTATGTGCAACCTCCTGATTTGAGAAATGGGCTATGGCAGATGCAAGGTAGGGCACCAGGATGCAGGTCTCTTGTTATCTGGTGTGCTCCCTGGGGCATTTGGTGGGCCGCTGTGAGATACAGGAAGCTGGACGAGATGGGCCTATGGCCTCATCCAGTGGGGCTGTTCTTATGTTCTTAACTACAATTCCCAGGAAGCCTTGCAGGTCTCTTGTTATCTGGTGTGCTCCCTTGGGCATTTGGTGGGCCGCTGTGAGATACAGGAAGCTGGACTAGATGGGCCTATGGCCTCATCCAGTGGGGCTGTTCTTATGTTCTTATGTCCTCTTGCAGTTTCTGATTATGACAGAGCCTCATCAGGTGGTGATCTGAAAGAGTTTCCTCAGTGATAGTCTCCACTATGTGGACCCCCCCCCCAGAAGTGCACTTGGCATCGTCCCTACTAAACTTTTAGCACCAGTTGAACAGGTTCCTCTATATACCTATGAACTAGTATCTTGAGCCTTGGGCAAAAGGCCTTGGGCAGAAAGAATCTGGTATACCACCCTGGCATTTCACACTTTCAGCAAGAGTTTACGTTAGAATGGTGATTTTCAACCACTGTACCACAGCAGACTGATGTACCATAAATGATCCACAGGTGTGCTTTGGGAGTGTGGGGGAGGGTCACTTATTAGTAGGGCCAGTGGGGAATGTGGGCTCCCCACCAGCAGTGTGGTGTGCTGTGTCAATTGTCAATAAACCAACGGTGCGCCATGACAATTTTAGCTCTTTGTCGGCGTGTCGTGAGATACCAGAGGTTGAAAACGGCTGAGCTAGGAGAGAGTCACTGAAGCATGTGGCCTGGGTCCTTTCAGTTCAGGAGCAGATTTTCCGAGCCTCTGAAAGACTCCAGCCCAGGTCCTGTTGCAAGTTCAGTTGGCATTTCCAGTTGGCAATGCCAACTGAACTTCCCAAGGGAGCTGGGAGAGAGTCCTTGGAGACCAAAAAAAAAACCACTTCTGTCCAGTACCTTGGTAGCTCAATGAAGTCACAATGCATTTTAAATTTCCAAGGTACATGGGAGGCAGTCCTAAGGTGGGCCCCAAAAATTCAGGCAACCTAGACTTGGAGTTCAGGAGATAAATTCAGGAGTTCAGGCAACCTAGACTTGGGCTGCCTGTTCACTTTCGACAATAAACTAACAAACTGTTGATCGCGTTGAGCTTTGAAGTTTTTGTAGAGATTGGCTAGACAAACTGTAGGATTATACGTGAGCTTCTCTTTGCCCCAGGCTTAGGAAGTTCTTCTCTGTGTTTGGTAGATGTCTCTCAAGCATTTTCTTAGGTTTTTTCCCCATTTTTTTTAAACCCACAATCTGTGTAAAATATAGGTTCACAATAGTGGATGGATAATTAAAGGGCTGTTCGCTGCGCCTGGTTTTTGTGGGTTTTTTTTTGTTAACATTGATTATTGAGAACTGGTGGACTCTGAGGTGGGGAAAGAATTTCGGGATTTAAAGAGCTAATTTCTATTTTTGTCTTCCCTTTGGTCACCTACAGCTTTAGTTATGATGTTTTCCTTTAGGGCAGGGGTGTCCAAAGTTTTTGGCAGGAGGGCCACATCATCTCTCTGACATTGTGTCGGGGGCCGGGGAAAAAAAAGAATTAATTTACATTTAAAATTTGAATAAACTTACATAAGTTTACATAAATGAATATATTAAAGATGAACTTATATGAATGAATGAAGGTCTTGCAGTAGCACAAGGCCTATAAACGGCCTTGCACAAAGCAAGGTTGGCCTTTCCTTTGCTGCCTCTGTTGCATCACAGACATGAAACAGCAAGCAGTGGAGAGAGCCCTCATCCCACAGCTCACATGAGAGGTCAAACAGTCGCCCTCACGCTGAGAGCAGTTGCGTTGGGCCAGTGTGGGCTCCAACAAATCTCCAGAGGGCCAGAGGTTCATTGGAGAGGGTCGCATTGAGAGGCCTCGAGGGCCACAAGTGGCCCCAGGGCCGGGGTTTGGACACCCTGCTTTAGGGTAAATTTTCCTTTCTCCCTCTGTAATTTTTCCCTTTTTGTTTGTTGCTTATTGTATTCGTTGACCATGTTTGTTTGTTTATTTTTTTAATGTTGATTGTTATCCGCTGTCGTGGGTCACAGGAGAAAAGCAGGATATATCCTTTAATCTTTTTTTTAAGGGTGTTACTAGCTGTATTCCATCGAAAGTGTACGGTAGCATGGCTGTGGCAACTAGAGGTTTGGCGAGGGCATGACGCCGCCATTGCCAAAGGCCCAGAAGCAGCATCGCAATGAGTTGTGATGTTGTGCAGCTGTTAAAAAGGCCCAGCACACTGGCGCAGACCCCTTAAAAGGAATGGTAGTTGCTAGGGTGGAACGTCACACAGTGAGATCATTTGCACTCACTTATCATGAAGTCTATTTTTCTCTTCTTGCACTCAGAGCTTCTGTGCTGAGAATCCCTCATTTTTTTGCCTATTTTCTTCACCTCTTTTGGAACTTCCTGACCCGAAGGGGACGTCTTGATGGAGTTCAGCGTCCTGAAGGGGCTGTTGAGTCCAGCCAAGGTAGCAGTCATGACCTTCTGTTGGTGCTGCTGTTTATCATATTAGGGCACAATCCTAACCAGGTCTGCTCCGAATTAAGTCCTGTTTTGTTCAATGGGGCTTACTCTCAGGAAAGTGTGGTTAGGATTGCAGCCAAAACCATCATCTTTTTCTTCTTTGTCACCAAAGGACCTGGCTTTGACCCAGCTGGTGGGCCCATAAAGCCCACCTGATTCCTAAAAGCAGGAAAGACAAGGGGCTGAGTGTTTAATCCCACAGGTTAAACCCGGTGGTCACAGATTTTAAAAGTGGGGTAGCACACAGTGTCCCACTTTTTGCCTCTTTGGCCCTTGTCATCCTGCTGTTTTCTTTCTTTGAATAACCTCCCTTTACTTGGTAGTTTTTACCTGCCTGGTTGGTTGCCCAGTTCACCAGTCTTTGTTGCTGTCTAGCTTTTAAGGAGTCCTGAGGTCTTTGGGGGTTCTCCATTTTTTTCTGGCTGGGTGGTTTGCCCATAGCTGGGATCTTCTCTTTGGGATTCCCTGGCCTTGGGTGGTAGCAGCAAGAACTGTCTTCCCAGTTTAATCCCAGTTTCAGCACAAAACAGGCTGGGAGTGGGTGCATCCGTCTCTGTTCCTAGGATTTTTTTTTTGCAAAGGAGGAAAAGCAGACAGGGGCATAGGGAAGAGATTTAACTCCAAAAAAAAGCTTTTAATTTAAACAGAATAAAAGCTTTGAGCCTTAACTGGCAACAGCAAGGTTCAGCAAGGCTGCCTGAGGCGATGAGTTTGTTCTCTGGAATGGATGCCCCCTCAGGGAAGCGAGAGGCAGCGTTGGGGGGGTGGAGAACTCAGAGGGAGGGCAAGAATCCAACCCCATAAGCACAACAGATTTCACACAGCAGAGAGGAAACAGGTTTTCATCGTGCGGGAATGGCACAGACCTCTTGCAACAAACTCCACATGCAGCCAAGAAATGAACGCCATAAAGAAAAGGGAATGCTGGCTGTGGAATTCTGGGAAAACACTAGAGTTGCTGGGGTTTCAGAGCCCTTGGATCAGAGGGAGGTGAGGTGGAAACTCCGCAAATGGACCTTTGAGTCTGTTTTGGTGCGTACGTTCTTAGGGTCCAATCCTATCCAACTTTCCCGCGCTGATGCAGCCATGCCAGTGGGTCGTGCGCTACATCCTGTGGTATTGGGGGAAGCCATGGAGACCACCTCAAGGTAAGGGAATGTTTGTTCCCTTAGCTCCGGGCTGCATTGGTGCTGGAAAGTTGGATAGGATTGGACCCTTACTTAGATATCTAGACTAGGAATGGGCAAACTCTTCTTGGGTGATGCTGTAATCCACTCTGCTGCTTCTAAGCTTTCTAGGTGACTGCAGGGGTCTGGAAGAAGAGTGATTGACAGATGGGAGGGCAGGAGAAGAAGTAAAAGTTGAGGCACAGCACTTTTCTCACCCACATGATTTTAATCAGCCAGTGGGGTGGACAATGCAGGGAGTCTCTGGGATGCTCCTAACTGAAGATACAGCAGAGGTAGTGCTGTCATGAATGAAGTGACCAGATGCCTTGTGGTCAGCAGCCATGGGTCTTTTCAGGTCTTTTCCTGACTTGCCAACATCTAATTTATTTATTCATTCATTCACATTTTTATACCGCTCTTCCTCCACGGAGCTCATGGTGATGCATATATAGTTTCTCTCCTCCTTTTGTCCTCACAACTTTGTGGGTTAGGTTAGGGTGAGAGATAGTGACTGGCCGAAGGCCACCCAGGAAGCTTTGTGGCTGAGCAAGGACTTGATCTTGGATCTTTCAGGACCAACTCTTGAATCACTACACCATCCTGGCTCTCACTCACCACCCAAGCTCAGAGACAGTGGTTTGCCAAAGTAAATCCGTGACTGAGCTCAAATTTTAATATACAGGAGGTCCTCAATTAATGTCCTTGATAGATTCTTTGAAAGCGTGACTTTAACCAAAACAATGAACAACAAAACTGATTCTACTTTAGGGTGACTGAGTGTCTAGGAGTGTCCATCACGATCCCTGAACTTTCCACTACATTTGTGGTGGCAACCTTCAGTCTCGAAAGACTCTGGTATCGCGCTCTGAAAGGTGGTTCTGGAACAGCGTCTAGTGTTGCTGAAAAGGCCGATTCAGGAGTGACAATCCCTTCCACACTGGGAGCAAGTGCAGTCTGTTCCTGGCCTGTCTCCCTGGCTATGGGCCTTCCTTCTTTGCCTCTTAGCCTCAGACTGTTGGCCAAGTGTCTCTTCAAACTGGGAAAGGCCATGCTGCACAGCCTGCCTCCAAGCGGGCCGCTCAGAGGCCAGGGTTTCCCACTTGTTGAGGTCCATCCCTAAGGCCTTCAGATCCCTCTTGCAGATGTCCTTGTATCGCAGCTGTGGTCTACCTGTAGGGCGTTTTCCTTGCACGAGTTCTCCGTAGAGGAGATCCTTTGGGATCCGGCCATCAACCATTCTCACGACATGACCGAGCCAACGCAGGCGTCTCTGTTTCAGCAGAACATACATGCTAGGGATTCCAGCACGTTCCAGGACTGTGTCGTTTGGAACTCACTTAATGTCCTTGATAGATTCCTTGGAAGTGTGACTTTAACCAAAACAATGTACAACAAAACTGATTCTACTTTAGGGTGTCTGAGTGTCTAGGAGTGTCCATCACAATCCCTGAACTTTCCACTGCAGCCGCTTGGGATATCAGCCAATGAGTGGCACTACAGCAACCGGGCCGCAGAAGCTTGTGGAGCACTCCCCAGTGGCCAACTGGCCAAAGATGTGCTGAGGCGACATCCCCACGAACTGGCAGAGGCAAGCGGTGGCAGGCTGTGCCCTGCTACCAAGGCTTTGAGCCCACCAAATGCAAACCTGCCAGTCCAGGGGACAAATGATGGTGGGTGTTGATGAAGGAGGCAGAAGGAGAAGTGGAGGGCAGCACAGAGTTGGAGCCTCCTTTTGGCCTGACAGGATGGCTGGAAGTGGGCAGCATAATGAGCAGGGATCAAATTTTTCATCAGAGTTCATTCAAAATGAAGTTAAAGAGGACTTCCTGATGCAGCTTGTATGTAGGTAGCTTGGATACAAAGTCACTGTGGGGCATCAGCCCTCTAAAAAGTTTGCAACCACTAGCGTAGCTAGAGGGGTGGAAAGCATTAAGTTTTACAGGGAGCTTCACTGTACTGTGTGAGCAGCCCCTCCCCTTCAGAGCTCCGGAGGGGAGGGGCCACTTGCACAATGTGGTGAGGCTCCCTGCAAAACCTAGTGCTTTTCACCCCCTCTGGCTATGCTACCGGTCGCAACACATCCCTCAGGATCCAGAAGCAAATCAAGAGGCAACAAATGCCCTTTACAGCGATGTGAGGAATTGCCAAGCCAGGCTCTTGCCAGTTTCAGCGATCTGCCATCTTGCCAAGATTGCCTGAATTAACAGTATTCAAGAAGCCTCGGAATGGGGGGGACGGGAGAAAATCCATTTGTTATCTAAAATAGTCGCATTGACACTGAATAACTGTAATCAAATAAAATTTGTGCCACGTTTGGCACTGCAGAGCATAACCGCAGACATAGATACACAAAGGCACGCTGTCAACATTGCTCCATCACACACACTCTTCTGTGCACACCCTTCTGCCACCCAACATTTCACAAATATGTGCTGCTTCTTGCATTATTCCAATCCTCATATCAAAGGTCACTATCCAAGCTCCTTAGTTTTTTTTAAAAAAGTAGCCTCGGGAGAGTTTGGACTGGCACTGTGGCAGGAGGGAGGGTCTAATCCTTCTTGCCCCTCTTGGTGTGCATGCTCCTACATGCATGCATGGTAGAAATAAGGCCAATCAGTTCTCTTCTTTGCAGTTGCGTCGCTAGCGGGTGTGGGGTGCTTGGGCTGCACCAGGGGACACACACACGCGGGAGGGGGGGCTGACATCACTACCAGCCAAATTTGTTTTAATCTTGGTATTTTTGACTGGCCCGCCTCCGAGGACTCCCCTCAGCAGTGTCAGAGGGACGTTACAAAAAGATACCTTGGTCCCAACGTCTATGTCCCTGTGGATCAGAAGATATCGAAACAACCGAACATGTGCTTTTTCACTGTTCCTTTTACAGGAACATTCGTGCCACCTTTATCACTCCGTTGCTGATCCATTTTTTGGGACACACACAACAACAATATATGAACTTGTTGCTTTCTGACACAAGTCCAGCTATTACTTTTAGTGTTGCGAGATTCTTTGCTTCGCTGATACGCATCAGGACACTGATACTAAAAGTGGACTAAATTCAGTAGAGTTGCCGCTTTTGTTGGAAAGTTTGCCGTTGAGAATGGGTGATGGGTTTGGGTCTTTTGAAGGCAGTGATTGTTTAGTTCAATGTTTTTAATTGTATAATTGTTAAATTTTATTCCTTGTGCACTGATATTTTCAAGTGCATAGTTTTATATTTTATGTACTGGTCAGTGACCGTAATAAAAGATTCTTCTTCTTCTTCTTGGTATTTTTGAAGAATACCATCATGTTATATATCAATCGATGCGTAATTTCACGCAGAATGCAATGAAACAAACCATGTTGAAATGTCTCTATTCTGTCAAAAGTTACAGCCAAAAAAAGGGGGGGCCAGGGTAACGGTACATCACCATGCCCACCTCCCACTCATGGGAGGAGGTCCATTTTAGGGGTGACACACTGGCCTCCTGCACTGGGTGGTGCAAACCCTAATGATGCCACTGCCTCTTTGTGGTTTAATAATTTGTTACACGGGGGGAGCTGCACCGTAAAGAATGGCAATTCAGGCAACTCACCTTTGAGCATGAAACCCTGCATCACTATGGGCACAATCCTAACCAGGTCTACTAAGAAGTAAGATCTATTGTGTTCAATGGGACTTACTCCCAGGAAAGTGAGGTTGGGATTGCAGCCTATGACTCTCAATGAAGACACTTCTGAGCCAGACAGATAAACGGTCCCAGTCCGTGGTAGGCAGGTCTGTATCTTCGTTAGGAACATTTACTGCTCAGTCATGGAGCACCTGCCTCCCAGGTTCAATCCAGGCAGAGCTGGGAAAGACTCTGTCTGAAACTCTGGAGATACGCTGCCAGGCAGTGCGGACAAGAGGGGCAGCCCAAACCAGTCCAAATTCCCATGCAGTGGGGCCCCTGCAGGCCTGATTGCATCCTGTGGGGGGAATTTTACAGGCTGTAGGTTTCATCAAGGTCAGGTTATAGTTGTCCCCTTGCTCAAGAGAAAGCCCCAGTGCATGCAGCAGGTCTACTTGCACCTGTGTGAGCTACACAGGTGGCACAAGTCAGTGTAGGAGAATCAAGCACAGGAGAAGGGGTAGAGTGTGGCATGCGCCACTGCAGTTGAGATGCAGGCCCAATCTGCCCACACCCTGTCCCCATCACTGCCCTTCCCCTGTACTGTCCCACCCCCTTCCTGCCTCCCCACCCCTGCACAGTGTGGCAGGGTTTTCACCTGCTTAGGCAGGTGTCCTCTGCTGTACCAGCATGCAGGTGAAGGCCTCCACGGAGTCACAGTATGCTTGATGGTGCTTTTGTGATGTGCTTAGGCCTGCGTACCAGTCGAGCACATGCTATGCTGGCATTCCAGTTAAGTAGGATCAGACCTTTGGTTGGACTTAAATGATGATAGCTTCTCTCTCTTGCTCACTCACGCAAGCACTCAGAATAAAAATATGTAAGAAGGCATCCCTCAAAGAATGAGTGGGGGGAGAGGATTTACCAGAAAAGGGGAGCAGAGTAGCAGGAACTACCCCTAGTCATTAGGGACAGTTGGAGTCTCTGTCCTCTGCCCCCTTCCCATAGCCCCCTTCTCCAACCCATTGTGGATTGACTGATTTGGGTGATCACACTTCAAGATTGTGGGGCAATGGTTTAACATTTCATTCGAGTCGCTCCATCTGGGACTGTTTTGAAAAAAGGCACCCACCAGCTCTTTTCTCCCTCACTATCTTCTCCACGCTCACCCCCACAGCGCTCAACCATCTGTAGGCAGGAAAAGAAACTGAGATGAAATTAAAATGCAGGAGTGTACACAGACACAAGCTCTCTCTCTCTCACACACACACACACACACACACACACACACACAGAGCCATGGAGGCTTAAAAAAAACACCAAAAACAATCCTTTCAAAATTAAAAACTCATTTTCAAAAGAAAAAAGTAGCCTTAAACGGTTTTATAAACACAATAAACCGCAGCAAGCCTCGGTCGCAATAAATATCCCGTTCTTGCCTACAGCTATTAAAATCCACCAGTGTGTTCTTAAAAAGTTTGCCAGCGCAACAGAATATTTATTCTGACCATGATTTGTCTTTTGTGGGTTTTTCTGCTCTCGCTCGCTCTCATGTTTCTTTCATATGTTTACAAGGAAACGGAGAGAAAGGAGGCACTCCAAAAATATGTTCCTCGTTGCGTCGAGCAGAGACGGGTTCTCTGAAAGCTTGCCATCTCATAACGGCAAAGAGGGCCGTCTGGGCCCCAGAACCAAAAAAAAAGGACGAAAAAATGGAATCGCTGTGCCTTGACTCCCTCTCTCTTTCCCTTGTTTTGTTTGTAATTAATTAAAGCGGAGCAAATTGATCCAAAAATAAGATAATTAGAGGAAAGCACAAAGCCGAAGGAGAGAATCTGGGCAGGCTGGCCTAGCCAGCTTGGCAGAAGACAAGAGTTGCCAACCCTGCTTTTTGACTGTGGCTACCAGGTCGGGGCATCCAAGTAGCCTCAGATTTTGGTGATGTCACAAGACTGTCAGCTCTTGAAAAACAAAGGGAGAAAAAAAGAGGAAGATCTTGGAGCTCAGCAGTGAAATGATGGCCAGTAATGGCCGCAAAATGCCACCCATCCACTGGGTATGGCATGACTAAGAGCCCGATCCTATTCAATTTTCCAGTGCCAGTGCAGCTGTGCTAATGGGGTGTACGCTGAATCCTGTGGTGGGGAAGCAGTCACAGAAGCCTCCTTAAGATATATGAACATTTGTTCCCTTACCTGGGGGCTGCACTATGGCACCACCGGTGCTGGAAAGTTGGATAGGATTCGGCCATGAGAGTGCAATCTGATGCCACCATGGGTGCCAATGCCATTGAACTACAACAAAACAAAACCCTTACAAAATCCCAAAAGCCAGGATGGTGCAATGGTTTGGGAGTTGGGCTTGGACCTGAAAGGTCCCGATTCAAATTCTCACTCAGCTATGATGCTTCCTCGGTGACCGTGAGCCAGTCACTCTCTCTCTCTCTCTCTCTCTCTCTCTCTCAGTCTCATCTACCTCACAGGGTTGTCGTGAGGGCAACAGGAGGAGAGGAACTGTGGACACCACCCTGAGCTCCTTCGAGGCAGGGAGGGATAAAACTGTGAAAAATAAATAAATAACCATATCCCTTGCAGGCTGCCAGTGGAGGAAGAGGGACAATTTGTTACTGAAGACCAACGATATAAATCATGTTAACCAATATGTCTATTTTTCTATATGGATAAGAAGTTTGGCATTACAGCAAGATGAGAAAAGCCCCTCTGGGAATGGGGTAAGAATTTCACACCTCCCCTCAAATCGCCACACTGGCATTCCTTCACCTTGGAACCCATTTTGATTGTAGCTAAAATAGCCAGCAGAAGAATATTCGGATCGGCCCAAGAAACCACAAGTCTCTGTAAAGGAATTGCAATGTGTCTTTAGCTGCGAACGGGGTGTGTGTGTGTGTGTGTGTGTGTGTGTGTGTGTGTGTTGCTGAGATTTATATGAAAATAACCTGGGGTGGGGGCAAAGTATTTTCTGGCTTCCTTTTCTTGCCAGCCCCACCAAGGTCTTTCGCAATGAACGCGTCCAAATTCTCTGCCAGCTTAATTTCAGAGTCAACAGTCTTTTTTTACGAGCTTTCCCAAAGCTTCATGGTGGAAAAAAAAATATAGACACATAATTGGTGAGAGTCTGTGAAAATAAGACTCACTTTCTCTCTCTGTCTCCCTTCCCAGAGAAACGTCCAGAAGGAAAGAGTGGGGTTTTGTTTGGGGGTTTTTTTTTCCCCCTGAAATGGAACTAAAGAGTGCCACCTGGTGCAAAAAAGAGGCAAACGCCCTCAACAGTGGATCGGAAAGGGGGAAAAATAAAATAAAAGCAAGGCTGCAAAGGGGTGTGTTGAAATGTCTGGGGGATGTTTCACAGGTTCCCTTCCTTGTGAAACCCAGTCTTAGTACGCCAAATTATTTTGTAACTCGAGAAGGCAAACGCGCCTGGCACTAGGGACACAAGGATCATCTTTTTTCTTTTTCTCCTGATCTTTTCCTGTTGAATTTTTTCTCCATTTCCCCCTCCTTTGTTGTCTCTCTTGTGTTTATCTACGAGAGATAAACACAATCGTATTTATCTCGTATTTCACAAGCAATTTCAATGTTTTCATCCTCAGGGCACACTGACTGCTATGGTCTTTGCCTCTTGTGATGTCACTTTTGGCTTCCAGGGGATTCATTCGGGTTCTGTGGCTCGGTTTCTAGAGCCACCATCTGTAGGAACAAATTGACCAGCCTTCTTCCTCCGCTGGCTTGTTAAAGTGTCCTAAAAACTCCTTAGAACCCTACAAGCAGAGCCACAAAGCCCGGAAGAGTTTTACAGCGATTTTCAACCATTGCACTCCAAACTCCTGGGACACACTGGTTGAAAATCGCTGGTCTGGATTGTAAGCCCCTTGGGACTGAGACCTACCCTGAGCACATTGCCATATACGTGGACGGTGCTAAATAAATAAGCCCCTCCAGCAGTTCATAGGTGAAACAAGGTCACCATTGTATATTTGCCTCTTATCACCCCAGAGATCCCTACAGGGCACTCCTATTACCCAGAGAAATAGGGCACCCCTATTACAAACTGCTGAAGTTTGTAGGGAGTTGCAATGGAACTGAAACTAAACCAATAACCATCAGACTGGATCTGGCCACAGGGTATGAAATTCTCTTGCTGAACTTTGCAAGGCGACGTCTGGTTCTGGGCCCCTTCAGCTCCCCAGTGGATTAGAAGAGATGAAGATATCTACGGATTTTTTTCTATATGTTTGCAGAAAAATATGTACCAAACTGCATAATTTGCAACCTCTTATCACACCAGCTGTTGAGGTAAGAAATATGTGAAAATACTTGCGGGGAAAAGACATTTTTAAACACAGGTTTAAATATGGATTTTTTTTTTTCCTGTGGATGAGGGGGGCACCAAATCCAGGAATTTGTGATGGAAGACAGTGTAATAAAATCATAGTAACTGTATGTGAAATTTGGACAGACTGGAAACAGAGGGATGCACCCCCCATGTGTTTGCCCTTTTGGTGAAAAGTACGTCTCCTAAAACCTTTCCAGACACAAAAATAGGCACATGCAAACTTCCAGTTTCCATAGTAAGGATAACTGCTTGATTTGTTCTCCCCTCCTTACCCCTAACTCCCTCCCCCCAGACACACTTATGTACTGCTCAGGGCTGATTCCAGTTTGAGGGGATGCTGGGGAAGGTGACCTCTAGTGGGCCTCAGTGGCATAGCTAGAGGGGGTGCAAAGCACTAAGGTTTGCAGGGACTGTGGCATGCCTCACAGAGCCTACCCAAGAATGGCTCTGAAAGGGAGGGGCTGCGTGCACACTGCAGTGAGGCTCCCTGCAAAACTTAGTGCTTTGCACCCCCCTCTAGCTATGCCACTGCTGGGCCTTCACCCACTTGAATGGGCCCGTCTCCTTACTGTGTAAGCAGATGTGGGTTGTGTGTGTGTGTGTTTTCCAATTCTTTGGAAACCAGGCACAACAACAGCCTCCTTGTTAAAAACAACTACCTGCCACCCCCCCACCCCCAAATGCCCCACAGTTTTTCAGTCACTGTAGAGTATCAGCCTGTTCTGCACATCCCATTGAAGGGGCAGGATTGGTTCTGAACCTGGATGTTCAGCTGTCAGCCATGGCCTGTGGTGCATCTGCGCAGCTGAGGCTAGTGCCTGACCCTGCTTGCCCATGCACTGGTTACATCTTGTTTGGATTACTGTAGGGTGCTGTATGTGGGGCTGCCCTTGAAGACCACCCAGAAGCTTTAGCTTGTGCAGAACACAGCTACACAATCGCCGACTGGCACAAGGTATCATGCTCACATAATGACTCTGTTTGCCACCTGCCTTGGTTACTGGTTCATTCCTGAGTGCAGCTCAAGATGCTGGCTTTAACCTTCAAAGCCCTGAAAAGTGTGGGCTGCCTGGAGGACCGACAACCCACATGAAACTGCCCTGTCCCTGAGGTCACCTGAGAGGGCTGTTCTGAGCATTCCACCATTGATGGAAGCATGCCTGGAGGCGATGGCAGAAAAAGGGCCTTCTTTGTGGTGGTACCAACATTGTTCCAATGTTATGGAGACCCCCTGCCCTAGGAGACATTTGCTGTCATTTCAGTGTTGATCAATCTCTTTCTTGTTTCATCTGGCCTTTGAATGGTGATCCTGGGCTGCTGTTTTGCTCATGCTGCTTTTACAGTTGGTTTTTCTTACAGTATTGTGATTTTAGGGCATTTAATGTTATGGTTGGAAACCTCCTTGAGCCTCTCGCTGGTGGGAGGGGAAAGTGCTAGATATAAATCTTTAAATAAATATAATATGTCTCTGGGGTAGTATTAAAAAAAACTGCAAGTTTCTGGGGTAGTATTAAAAAAAAAAACACACTCCAAGGACCACTTTAAAAAAAAATACACTAGAAAAACATCACTGCCTTTATGTATGTTATCAATAGCTCAAAATAGACTTCAGCAGCTACAGTAAATGACAGGGGACACACCGCCCAATGTCTTAGCACTCATGCGCGATTAGAGAAAGGATACTTCCATTTCTCACACTGGGAATTAACCTCCAGAGCAGTGTGCCATGAAATGTCCGCAGGTGTGCCACAAGAGTTTGCAATGCAGCAGTTGAAAATCGCTGCTTTACAGAATCCTTGCACGACAGAAGTTTTCAGGGAGGAGACAATAGGGAGACCCTTGAAGTTGCTGTGCTAGTTATGCTACGTAGAGGAATTTTCATATTCCACCCTGGGAGTGCTCTGAATCCACCCTAGGCAGAGGTTTACCACTTCTGTGTCACTAGGCCTCAGTATACTGTGATCACAGGAGGCTCTGTTGCTCTGTTTAATCCCACACTATGTACATTGGTTGGCAACCTTCAGTCTGGAAAGACTCTGGCATAAGCCTACAGCACCCAGTATTCTCAGGCGGTCTCCCATCCAAGAACTAACCAGGCCTGACCCTGCTTAGCTTCCGAGATCATGGTATAAGCCTACAGCACCCACTATTCCCAGGCGGTCTCCCATCCAAGTACTAACCAGGCCTGACCCTGCTTAGCTTCCAAGATCAGGCATGTGCAGGGTAACAATTGCCGCAGGACAAGTCGGCCTTAGGGCAATTTGACCATTTCACCAAACTGAGCCTCGTGCCTGGAGAGGTCCTGCACTTTGGTGGTAAGTGGAGCTTCCACAGCCAGCACCATGCCAAGGCATTGCAAGCAGAGCACAGTGAGTGGAGCATGGCCACTGGATGGCCCTCTTTCCCTCCATCTCCTGGGTCCAATTGGCTTGAAATTCACCCACCCCCCCGAAGCAGTTGGCAGTGATGATGCTGAGGGGTGCCTCATCACTGCCACCCATGCTAGCGAGTAGGGGTGCCCCGTGAGGGGGTTTTGCATTGGGCCCTGCAGCTCCTAAGGCTAGCCTTGCCCCAAGCCCTA
Organism: Tiliqua scincoides; assembly: GCF_035046505.1. Taxonomy (NCBI): domain Eukaryota; kingdom Metazoa; phylum Chordata; class Lepidosauria; order Squamata; family Scincidae; genus Tiliqua; species Tiliqua scincoides. Next base: position 55,577,968 of record NC_089828.1, read on the forward strand.
CTACCTGAGATCATTTGAATTAGGAATTGAACAGGGGAGCCTTCTGCTTGCAAAGAGATGTGCACCCACTGAGAATACAGGACTCTTGGTAGCCTGAGACACCTCAACAACTGCACAACTTGGTGGGAACCTTTAAAAATCCATTAATTTTCTTGTTGACACTTGAAAATGTCATCCCAAACTATCTTCACGCCTGTGCGTCTCTCTCTCTCTCTCTCCCCTTTCTTGCAGTGGACTGTGCTTGTCATGTTCAAGAACTCCCAAGCAGCCTGCAGATGGTGCTACTGGACAGCTTTTTCTGTTTTGCTAAATTAATCCACTTCTCTGAAGAAGAGAGAACCTGCTGTGGCCTAACAGAGGCCAGTGCAATGCTAAGATCTGTCACTAAATGCAAGAGGCATCCTTGAGATAACGCTGGCTCACTTCTGCTGCGGATCCCACCTTAAGAACATAAGCAGAGCCCTGCTGGATCAGGCCAAAGGCCCATCTAGTCCAGCTTCCTGTATCTCACCAAATGCCCCAGGGAGCACACAAGACAACAGACGCAACTTGCGTCCTGGTGCCCTCCCTTGCGTCTGGTGATCAGAGGCAGCCTGCCTCTAAAACCAAGAGCTTGCAGCTTGAAAGTGCGCACAGATGTGTGTGCCAGGGACTCAAAGGATTTGCAGTAACATGTGCCATGAGAACTTTTATTCTTGCATGCTTGTCACCTCCAGTGGCGTAGCTAGAGGGGGTGCAGAGTGCTACATCTTGCGGGGACCCTCCAAGTGGCCCCACACTTCTCTGGCCATTATTATGATTATTCATTTCACGTCATGACTATTACAAGGCAGCGTGGGGAAATGGGGCCTTGCAGTTCCTGAGAGGAGAACTTTCACCATCTGCAGAAGGCTTTGTGCCACCAGTTGCCAACGTGGGCCCCCCCCAGTTTGCAATGGGGTACAACAGGGGATTCTGCCTGGTTCCGTGCATATAAAATTGTCGTGCAAACAGCATCCGGGATCTGATTACAGGAGGGAAAGAACAGGGCCCGCTGTCTCTGTTTCTAGCTCAGAAGGTTCCAGGGGTGTGTTTTAGGTGGGGCCAGATCTGGGGCTTGTGAATTTCAAAAGTGACCCCTTCTTCTCCCCCCCTCCCATTCAATTGCTGAACAGGAAAATGGGGGCATGCCAGTAGTCTACTTTACTGGTTTTTAAGACATAGGGATTCCAAGGGTGGAGGGTGGCTGTATTCCATGACATGACACGTGTGATGTCACATCACTGTGGTGGAAGTAGCTGAGTGGGAAAGAAAGGCGGCTGCCAGGTAGGGGCTGCCATTTTTATTACTCCGAAGCCCCCCATCCTAGCAGTGCCTAAGATGCGCCTTTTCCACACCTACTGTTCTCAACAGCTGACTTGTTGAAAAATGAAAAAAACAAAACAAAAGAACATACAAGCAGCCCTGCTGGACCAGACCAAAGCTCATCTGATCCTGCATCTAGTTGCCCACAGCCACTCATTAGATGACTCTGAAAAGTCCACAAGTAGAAGGAGAGGGCAATGGAGCTCAGTGATATGGGGTGAGGTCCAAGGCTGGGGAGACACCGCAGGCAGAACTCAGTGGCCCGGAAGTATAGAGGTTATTTGATGACACCACCGCGTCACCATCAAACTTCCTCTGCATTATTTTTATGCAGCACGTGTGAAATCAAAGCAGGGGTTTGAGCTTTCATTGCCACAGCTCTAGTCTTTATACCAGGAGAGATCAGAGCTCACAGACAGCTCTGTGGCAGACAAAAGCTCAGCCTCCCCTTCAGAAACTGGGTGGAGTACATTGCCCAATGTACTCCAATTGCACATGTATTCTGCCCAGTTTCTGAGTGGTTGGATGAGCACTGGGGAGGCTGAACTCCCATCTGCCGCAGCTGTAGCTTAACAACTGCTCAGCCTCCCCTGGGTGGAGCACATGTGCAATCACAGGGAGTTTGAGGCTTGGAGGATGATGGGTGAGGCTCTGCCCTCCCCTGCTTCCCCTGACTGCTCGTCCCTGATGGAGCTCCTCAGCCATTGTTCCACTACAGCTGGTGTTGCAAGGGCAAAATGCTCTGAACCTGGAAGTCATGCGCAGCCATCATGCCTGGTGGCCATTGATAGATTTGTCCTTTGTGGAAAAACCTCATGGACGCAATTCTCTCACTCACTCACTCACTCCCGCCTCGCTCCCACCCGCCGCGATGGTCATGACTGCTATATTTAAAGGTCGCAGCGATCAAGCGCCGTGATTAATTTAGTCTCAACAGAATCAATTCCACTCAGCTACAAATCTAATTTACATACTGGAAAGGATTCTTCTTTCGGCCTTGATCTGCAAGGCTTCGGCATTCCGGCTCACTTTCCTACCCCTCGGAAAAGGCAGGCAGGCCTCCTTCGGGATGGGGATCAGAGGTTAATTAACAGATGTTTTGATAAAGCTAATAGGACGTATCTATTTGTGTGCTACTGTTTACTCGGCTTAATTTTAATCTATCGTCTCTCGTCAGATTTGCCCGGGATGAGTATCCAACTTCTAAAAGCCCATTAGTGTGAAATCCAGAAGGCAGGGAGCCATCTATTTATATCCAATGGCTGAAAGGCAGAGGTCGTTAAAATGACATCGCTTAAGACCAGTGGTGTAGCTAGAGGGGGTGCAAAGCACTTAGCTGGGCAGGGAGCCTCATTGCAGCGTGCAAGCGGCCCCTCCCCCTCCCTTTGGACAGGGGGAGTCAAACAGAGGCAAATGCCACAGGGCACCCAGAGAAGACACAGATGCCTCCGTTTTGCCCTCCCTGCTTGCAATGGCTCCGAAGGGGAGGGACTGCTTTCATATTGCGGTCAAGCTCCCTGCAAAACTTAGTGCTACGTCATTGCTTAACCCATTTCTGCCCAGCCCATAGGTGTACACATTTGATCCCTGTTGCATATATGCAACATTGGGCAGAAATGGCTTAAGACAGTGAGCTGCCGGCAAGTGAATCTGGTCCGCCGAACCCAGTAGCGTCTACTGTGATTTGCAGCCGCGCTCCAAGGAATCAAGCAGAGGTCATTGCTACCAGGTCTGCCCGAAGGCTGTTTGGACTCTATGCATCAGGCTTGCTGCAACTTTGAGGTGGGGAGGATGGAGCTCTGAAGTTCACATTCACAGTCCAGTTCTAACCAAAAATTCTGCACGGCTTCCATTGCACCCCACAGGGGATGTTCAGCTCCTGGAGGTCTGCTTGGAATAAGGGGATATTTGTCCCTAAGCCCTAGCAGTTGCTATGGGGCAACTCAGTCTTGCACCAGTGATTGCCGGCGCAGGTCTGAGTTGCCCCATAGCAACCACTAGGGCTTAAGGGCACCAGCTCAATCAAACTGGTGTTCCACGCAGGCAGATCAAGCACAGGAAGGGATTCGGGATTCAGCGTGCGCCACCTTCAGCGTCTTGCACCCCTCTTGGGCCTGGTCTGCCACCCTCTCCCTCCCCATCACTGTCCAGTTCCACCCACCCCTCCTCCATTCAATCTCCTGCCCACCTCTCTCCAACCCCCTGCCTGCCTCCCTCCAACCCCCTGTGCTTGCCTGCCCTGACAGGTGTCCATGGGCTCATCAGCATGCAGGAAGGTGTGGTGACCTCCCCACCAGCAGGCCTGTGGCATGAGTCAGTAGAAGCTGCTTTGCGATGGCCACAGGACACCCTCTGCTCACGCAACACTAGTTGTGCTGGTAGGGGAAAGGGTTAGGATTGGGGTGTGAGTCCTGGGCATCCTAAGGCAGAGTTGGGCAAGGATCCAGCCTGAAATCCTGAAGAACTGCTGCCAATCAGTGTTTGACAATGCCAAGCTAGACTGGATCAAAGGGCTAACTCAGCATACAGCAGCTCCACAAGGTCATCCAGACCCGGACTGCATTGTTTGCTCTTTCGCCCCACGTCTCCATGCACAGGCCTTTGATCAACGTAACACATTTGCAGACATGGATTTTTAACGAGATCTCCCCACCCCCTTATTGAAAGCTACCAAGTTAGCAGTCTCTGAATGCAGAATTCAGATGAGTGCACAGCTAAGCCCCAAAGATGACAATCAGGTTCCTCTCCATGCCCTCAACTTTGCCCCTTCACTGGTTGTTTCTTCCCAGCTCTGGCTGATCATTATGGCACAGTGCGCAGGGCAAGGGCTGTGACAGATGCCAGCAGTGACAGCTTTGCTTTGTCAAAGCGGCGCTCCACAATTGTGTCAGGCCTGCCCGTCAGTCGGGAGAGCTCGATGACGGCTGAGATGACAGCTTCTCCGGGTCTTTCATCCACCAATGTGACTGGGTGACCTTTTCCAGTCTGAGCAGCTGCCTGCCTTCTTCATCTGATCATGGCAGAAAATAAGTCCCTCAGGGTAAACTGTGCCCTTTTCCTAATTAAAATATAAAAGAGAAGGCAACTGCAAATTGCCACATGGTGAAACAAGAGGAGAATCCAACTGGGGGGGGGGAGAGGGGGCTTGGAAGCAAATCTAAAAGGCATATAAGAGGAGGAAAGGAGGTTGGTGAGTTGCTATCAACTGGAGCTGGAGGTACAAGAGAGAGAACCTTTGTGTGTTGTGGCATCTGGCCTGTGAAACTCCCTGCCACATGAGATTTGATCTGCTTCCACTCTGCCAGCATTCTGCAAAAATGCAAACACTTCTCTGTTTCATTAGCCTTTTGATCTCATTCATCAATTATGCCCATTCCGGTTATTCTATCATCGTTATCACTGGCATTGTGGCATTCATGTACATGGCACTTTACAAGGAATAAGAAGGCAAGTCCCTGTCCTGAGGGGACTACAATCTAGATATTGGGAGTCAGGAAACAACAGAGGAAGGGAATGGGGACTGAGGCAAACAGGGGGAGAACAGGTGATGGACTCAAGTACATGAGCTTGGGTGGTTTCATTGTCTTTGTCCTGCTGCTGTTTTAAACTACATTTGTTTATTTAAACAAATAATGCAATAAATAAGACACCAGGCAGGCAGGCAAAGAAGAACATCATCTGTCCTTCATCGTCAACCAGCTACTTGTCATAAGAACATAAGAACAGCCCCACTGGATCAGGCCATAGACCCATCTAGTCCAGCTTCCTGTATCTCACAGTGGCCCACCAAACGCCCCAGGGAGCATACCAAATAACAAGTGACCTGCAAGGCTTCCTGGGAATTGTAGTTAAGAACATAAGAACAGCCCCACTGGATCAGGCCATAGGCCCATCTAGTCCAGCTTCCTGGATCTCACAGCGGCCCACCAAATGCCCCAGGGAGCACACCAGATAGCAAGAGACCTGCAAGGCCTCCTGGGAATTGTAGTTAAGAACATAAGAACAGCCCCACTGGATCAGGCCATAGACCCATCTAGTCCAGCTTCCTGGATCTCACAGTGGCCCACCAAACGCCCCAGGGAGCACACCAGGTAACAAGAGACCTCATCCTGGTGCTCTCCCTTGCATCTGACATAGCCCATTTCTAGAATCAGGAGGTTGCACATGTACATCATGGCTTGTAACCCGTAATGGATTTTTTCCCCCAGAAACTTGTCCAATCCCCTTTCAAAGGTGTCCAGGCCAGACGCCATCACCGCATCCTGTGGCAAGGAGTTCCACAGACCAACCACACGCTGAGTAAACAGAGCTCCACTTCCTAAACAGACTGGCTATAGTACAGACACTTGCCCCCAGTGCTGTGACCCCAGTTTTGAGCAGTGACCAGAGCACAGACTTCTTTTCCAAGGACCTCCCAACCTCCACCACACCTGGTGAAGATGGACTTCAACAAATCTAACCAGATATAGCAAGTGGCAATGCCTGGTCTATGCCTGATCCTTCCAGCCCCTCCATCCGTCTATAAGGTGCCAGAGGGGGACCCAAATCAGGCCCAGGGACCTTGCTCACTCTTGTCACCACTCTGGGGCACATTTTCGGCTTCAGCACCAGGACTTGGTGACATCCCAGAACTTGCACAGGGGAATAGCTGAGAGCCTGAGCTGAGAATCAGGACTTAAGCAGTTTGCAGAGAGAGCCAGAATAGTGCAGTGGTTTTAGACCTGGAAGAGTCAGGTTCAAATCCTGCACAGCTAGGAAGCTTCCACGGTGACCCTAGGATAATCATGATCTCTCAGCCTTACCGCACCCCCCACACCTACCTTCGCCACTTGTGTCGGCGCAGGTGCGCTGGCACAAGCGGTAAGAGGAAGCCGCCGCAGAGGCTTCTGCCAGCCTCAGTGCGTCGGTGCACATGTCCAGTTTATATCACGCATCATTTTGATTTGAAAGGGGGTTTATAGATTTTTTAAAAATAAATAATCCAACTCTAAAGGCCAAACAGCATGTTACACCTCTGAGTTTGGCCCCTGCCTGCCTGCCCGGGTCCTTCTGCCCTCCCTCCTTGTTCCCTGTGGGTTGCTCTGTTAATAGCAATGACAGGGCGCAACCCAGTTATGTGATCGCTACATAAAGGTAGAACACAGGCACTGTCATCAGGCTACTGGGGGGGGGGATATCAAAGAGTTCCCACCATCTGTCGGCAGAGCTCCGAAAACAGCAAGTGGAAGATACTGCAGGACGCCAAGCCCGCGAGTGACAAGATGGGATATGACAAGGAACAGATTTTCACTCTTCGAACAGCAAAAGAAACACACAGGCTGCGGTCTCAAGTTTGAAAACCTCCAGATGCTGCCCTTGTCTCACATTTCCATATCTTTGTTCATACAACATCTGATATGTTTTTTCCTCTTATTTTTGTAGAGAGGGAAGGGGGGGGAAGCCAAGCAATCAAGTCATGTGTTCTGTTACTCAGAGGAGAAGACTGAATGCACCATTGTGGGCATGAAACCCAAATCTGAGAAGGGGGGAAAAAAATGGGAAGGGTGCGTGTGTTTGTGATGACAGGGAACACACAAATGTGGTTCTTTGGCCCATCTTAGAACTGGATTGTTCATTGCACGATTGCAGGGGGTGTTCCTTGCAGTCTTTTTTTTTTTAGCAACTAACCAATTTTGAGCAAGCAAGTGGAAGGGCCCATTGACACCTCCTCATAGAGACTGATCAATTAAGCCAACTGGACCTATTCCTCAGTTGGGCTCTATGCCTAAGGGCCCCCCCACACACACACACACTAGGGTAATCCTCTCTAGTCTTGCATTCAATTTTGTATTAAAATGTGCTTAGATCGATATGGTCCATTAACTCACATGCACTTTTTAACCACACGGTTTGATTGCTTGCCATTCTGCTTTAGAGATATAGGGCACAATCCTAACCAGGTCAGAAGTAAGTCCTCTTTTGTTCAATGGGACTTACTCTCAGGAAAGTGTGGTTAGGATTGCAGCCATAATGTCTATAATAAAGTTTATTTATATCTCCACGATTCGACAGAACTTGGCTGTGAGCCTGGGGTCCTACAAAAAATGTTGCCAATTGGGCCCCCGCGTTTCCTAAGGCAGGCCCTACTGATTGACTTAAATTCTGGCCAAGCTCACTTCTGAAGTTCCTGGAAAGATGAGAGCTCAGATAATTTCCTTACTGTCTGGTTTTCCTTTGTTTCCTGTCTGGAAACACCTGAAGATAAACAAGAGGACAACTTCTTAAATCTAGCATATTTCATTGCACTGAAGTTTCACAAATGTACTCCTCTGCCTTGTGTTTTACTTTTCTTTGACCGCAATGTAATGTTGCCTTTTATTCCTGCAATAATGCCAATAAATATAATGTCTGAAATCCTTAGTATTTTTATAAAAAACGTCAACACTATCCCAGCACAAATCAGATGCAGTCAGACCCCTGTATCCACAGGGGAATCTATTCCCAGACCCCCTGCAGATACCAAAAACCCACAGAAAACGGAATCCACAAATGGGGGGACATTGTGTCCAGGAGCTGTTCTGAGGCCCAGGTAGGCTGCATGTGACCTCCCAGAGTCGCAGAAGGCCTCCTGGAGGCCTTAGAAATGCACTTCCAGTTTTCTGGTGAAAACAGCCTCAGATGTCAGATCACCTCCCAGATGCGACCAGAGACTCTTATAGTCATGTACGAGAGGTATGGGTCAGCCCTCCTGACATGGGCTGGGACCCATGTTGGGTCAAATCTGAAGGTCCAAAACCCACGGATAAGGAGGATCAACCCTTATTTGATTTTTTTAAAAAATTTAATTTTTTTGTGGCTTTGTGGATTGCCACGTTTTGGCAGGTCAGCTCCCAAAGTTATGGTAAATCACAAAGGGCTGAACCAGGGTAGCGGAGGTTGAACTCACTTCAAGGCAGAATTTGGCTTGGTATTTATGAGTTCTGAATTAGAAAAGTCTTGATAAAAGCTTCTTCTTTCCTTTGGGAGTTTTGTCCCAGCTTCTCTGGCTGACATATGATGCCCTGAGGTCTTACAACTGTGATGCTTGCTCGCTTTGAGCTGATATTCATTTCCAGGACGCAGACAAGAAACAGACTGTCTAAAAGCATATTCTGCACATGCAAAAAAACCCCTAAAAAATCTCACAGTACATTTCAGGCTGGTAGAATAACTTAATGAGCAGTAGCGTAGCTAGATGCTTGTACAAAGTTCCTCACCGCCTTGTGCAAGCAGCTCCTCTCGCTCCCCATCAGAGCCATTCTGGGCCACCAGACCAAAACGGAGGCATAATTTCTACAAGCAAATGATTTGGCACTAAAATCAGAAGAAGCAGTGAAGTCATTGGCAGTTGAACAATACTAGATTAGCTGGGCTGATGGACTAACATGGTACATATTCCCAAGTTCAGCGTGCGCCCGCTCAAGCTCTGACCCAGTCACTGGGCAGTGCGCTGGGGCCTTTATGTATGGGAACTGTGGACCAGATACAAAAGGACTTTTCTGCAACTTGCAAGTCAACAAACTGGGGCAAGTCAACTTGCAAGTCAACAAACTGGGGCAAGTCAACTTGCAAGTCAACAAACTGGGGCATTTTCTATAGGGCTAGCTCCCAAACAGCTGCAAAAGCACACAGGATGCATTGGGGGATTTTTGGAGGGGTGTGGAGCGCAGTCGTTTTTGCCTGTGTCCTCCCGGTAGTCACTGGCTGACAGCCAACACCCCCAATCTCTCAGAATGATGTTAAGGGAGGATGTAGAACTGTTCAAGAGAAATTAGCTTCTGGTAGTTAGTTTTCCTTCCCTGCGTCCCCAGGCTGCCCTTCAAAATGGAGGGGAGGTTCAGACAGGACCACAGAGCCAGTTAGGGTGGTTCCCTCTGTTAGCGGATCAGCAGGGGGTGTCTATCTCCATATGAACACTCACTTTTTCCATTGTTTCTATTGTTCCTATTCCTTGATTTGAAAAGGGAGTGGAAAGGAATGTGTGGAGGAGAGGAGAACAACGATCACGAATGTCTGCCCAGAGACACTCTAGCGCACCACTTTTCTCTCCTCCGTATTTTATTTTCTACCTCTTCCTTTTCAGGTCCAGGGGGTGGAAAGATGAGTGAGGAAGTCTTGGGCTGGCCCGGAGATCAGGCCCAATTTAATCCACGCTAACCCCTCCTTCCCAAATTCAAGCTGATAGCTTTTGGCTCAAGCTAGTTTTTGTTCAGAAGGTCCAAGAAGCTCCGAGGGCGGATGAGCTCCATGCATTTAGGATGAAGGCATCCTGCTACGTTAGCCCAAACACTGCAGATGGAGAAGGCCAAGTCCCAAGCATCCATCAGGCTCAGCAGTCCAAAATTTCTTACAACCAGACCAGACTTGACTACAGATGCAAAGTGCCCTGGAGCTGAGACATGCGAACGGGAGTTAATTAAATATGACATTGTTTCAAATGACAAACAGGAAAGATTAACCAGGATAGACAACAGCTGTGAAACGTGGGTTTGGTTAGGAGGGGGGAAGCTGTCAGGGAGAGAGGCGGAGCAGAAGCCGAAACTGAACATCTCCAGGCACAAAGCAGTGAACTTCTTAACATTCACAACAGGAGCTGCAGAACAATTTAAGGGCAGAGAGTTTGTGCTGAATTCTGAGAATCCTCTAGGCCTCTCGCCCTTCCAACCAGCCTGCAGCTTAAATTGCAGCCAGCAGAGAGCTATAAAGCTGATGAATCATTCCACTACAGGTCTTGCAATGCAAATGAACTCGTCCCCAAATCGATCTGCCATTCGTACCTGTTAGCGCAATGACTGTTTCCACTGTCGACTCCCTGGGCTCACTTTGAACTTGAGTTTGGCAGACTGGAAAGACAGCACATTCAGAGTCCAATCCTATGCATGCCTAGTCAGAAGTAAGACCCATTACAGTCAATGGGGCTTGCTCCCAGCTAAGTGTGGATAGGCTTATCTCCTTAGTCCAGGAGTGGGGAAACTTTCAAACTTGGGGATCCTGGAGCTTTAACAATTGCATAGGAGAGAGAATTTCAGCAGGTGCAGCTTCTCATCTGTGAGATGACAAGCTTGCACCTGCTGTAATTCCCTCTTCGATACAATTATTAAAGGTCCAGGATCCCTAAAGTTGAAAGTTTGCCCACCCCTGCCTTAGTCCAAGACCGGTTCTGAATACAGTAACCTGATGTCACCCATCAGGAGCACAGTAGGGTCTGGAATGCCTCCTTGAAATTCCAAACACTTCCTCCACCACCCCTTCACCTGTCTGTAGTTGGCCTGGCTGGAAGATGCCTATCACTAGGTCCATCTAACCCACTGGTCCATTTAAGCCACTACTGTTAACAGTGTCTGATAGTGGCTCTCCAGGGTTTCAAATAGGGCCTTTCCTAGAAAACGCTACCAGGGGTTGAAAGTGGGCCCTGCTGCACAAAATGCACATGCCCCTGCTAAACATATGAGCTACCTTCTACCAAGTCCAACCATTGATTCATCTAGCTTAGTATTGCTTCTCTATTGAACAGCAGCAGCTGTCCAGGGTTTTAAACGAAGGTCGTTCCCAGCCCTACCTGAGAATGCCAGGAATGGAACCTGGGACCTTCTACATGCAAACTCTACACTCCACCACTGACAATTTCTCATGTGTGTGTTCCCCTGGGGGCTGGGGATAAGAATAGGCCCTCAGCTTGGCTGTACTTGTCGTAAGAGGCGACTAAACAGCCACCGGGTAGATGGGACTCGTCAGCCTGGGAAGGCAGCTCATCTGAGAGAAGGAAAACTCTGATCCCAAACCTCCACTGCCTTGTGGCTACATCCAGTTATGGAAAAGGCTTCAGGAGTCAACCTCGAGGCAAAATCCGGAGCCGGAGTCGCTGAGGCAGTTCATGGCTGAACACAGTCACGTTCTGGTAACTCCTGCGACGCCGCTGGAACCAACTGTATTGGCCTCTGCCTTTCTGTTGGACCATTTCAGCGACATGGAGAGGGGGGATTTGCTGCATGGGTAACAGCCTATCCTCCATACCTACTTTACCCAGGCTTTGCGCACTGGAGAGGACACTCTGTTCCAGAACCACCATTCAGAGCGCGATACCGTGGTTTTCCAAGACTGAAGGATGCCAAGGGGGTTACAGCAGATGTACTTCACAGCGCCTTGGTATTCAGGCCTGTGCATTTACCCACATGTGCACTAGAGACAAGATGTGCCCATGCAGATTTAAATTCTAGAGCAGCTATTTTCAACCTTTTTCTTCTCATGGCCCACGAAGACCATAGAAAACAGTTCCAACTCGTGCGATGTCACTTCCAACTTCTAGGAGACACTTCTGGGTCCTGCAGCTCTGTTTCTATAGGGCAATTGTCTGTCCAGGGCTGGTGGAGGGACAGACAATTCATTGCTACAGACAATTGCCCCAGAAACAGAACCACAGAACTTGGAAGAGCTTCTCGGCAATTTTCAACCACTGTGCTTCAAATTCTTGCAGTGCATCTGCAGACCTTTTGCAGCACACCAATGTACCAGGGCACAGTAGTTGAAAATCACTGTTCTAGAGATTCTGGTGAAGGAGTAGGATCTTGATTAATGACAACTGTAGACCAGTGACATCACTAGGGTTTGCCGGCCCACTCTGGTTTTTTGGCTCTAACAATTGATAGAATAGAGATATTTCAATGTGGTTTGTTTCATTGCATTCTGCACGAAATTATGCATCAAATGATATATAACTTGAAGGTATGATTCCTAAAACCCGCACTGCTCATGATTTTGGCCAGTAGTGGTGTCACCCCCTCGTGTGTGTCACCTGGCGTGGCCCACACCTCCTAGCAACACCACTGCTGTAGACAACTCATCTTATTTTCTTTACTCTTTCATTTTTATCCCGCCTTTCACTATCAGTCCCAAGGCAGCACAGCAGATATTTAAGAATACATCCCACAAAGGCTGGATAGTAATTTACCAGGAAAATATTGCCTGGGAAAGGAGGAGGAATTGGAGAACATTGACTATCCCAAAGAAAACCAGGTTGCGAGTCTAAATCATCAGGCCTGCACCCAAGAAGTGTAATCACTGTGCAAATCAGAGGAATTATTTTTCATCCACGTCACTTATTCCTCTTCTTGGAACTTCAGGTTTCATAAAGCGGTGGGAGATGAAGTTGAAGAAGGCAGCTTCCCAAAAAGTCTAGGAGTATAATTACAGCCACATTTCTTTGCCAAACATCTGAGAGCCTCCATACAAAGAAGCCTGTTCTCCTCTCGAGAATACGGACCATGTGACCGATCTGTGGTGGATCTGGGTGCCCCCGAGCTGGATGCAATGCCAGGGCCTGAGAGGTACACCAATATTTGGCCTTCGGATTACAGAGAGCTTATTGAAATGAATGGGACTCCAAGGGGTCAGAGGCCGCTGCAGCGATGGGAGCCGCGCAAGGAATAAGCTAATGGCGAGCAAAACACAAGACACGGAGTGGCCAGAAAGGAACTGCCAGCTGATCCTATCGGTGGTGAACAAAGAATGGATCTGTGTAATAGATTTTGTTCCCCTTTAAACAGGAAGCAAAGAGGGAGGGAGGAACAAATATTTTCTTAAAAGAACAGGAGTCTAGCCTGGAGGTATTGAGAACAAAACGGCTAACATTATAATGCCGTTGTACAAATCTATGGTAAGGCCACACCTGGAGTATTGCGTCCAGTTCTGGTCGCCACATCTCAAAAAGGACATAGTTGAAATGGAAAAGGTGCAAAAGAGGCGACTAAGATGATTCCTGGGCTGGGGCACCTTCCTTATGAGGAAAGGCTACGGCGTTTGGGCCTCTTCAGCCTAGAAAAGAGACGCCTGAGGGGGGACATGATTGAGACATACAAATTTATGCAGGGGATGGACAGAGTGGATAGGGAGATGCTCTTTACACTCTCACATAACACCAGAACCAGGGGACATCCACTCAAATTGAGTGTTGGGAGAGTTAGAACAGACAAAATAAAATATTTCTTTACTCAGCGTGTGGTTGGTCTGTGGAACTCTTTGCCACAGGATGTGGTGATGGCGACTGGCCTGGACGCCTTTAAAAGGGGATTGGACAAGTTTCTGGAGGAAAAATCCATTATGGGGTACAAGCCATGATGTGTATGCGCAATCTCCTGATTTTAGAAATGGGTTATGTCAGAATGCCAGATGCAAGGGAGGGCACCAGGATGCAGGTCTCTTGTTATATGGTGTGCTCCTTGGGGCATTTGGTGGGCCGCTGTGAGATACAGGAAGCTGGACTAGATGGGCCTATGGCCTGATCCAGTGGGGCTGTTCTTATGTTCTTATGATATTGGGCCATGAGAGCCAGGTTGATGCGGTGGGATTTGGAAGATCCAGGTTCAAATCCCTGCTCAGTCATGAAGCTTCCTGGGTGACCTTGGGCCCATCACTGTCTCTCAGCCTCACCTACCTCACAGGGCTGTCGTGAGGACAAAAAGAGGGAAGGAACTATATACACCTCTCTGAGCTCCTTAGAGGAAGGGTGGTATTTAAAAAAAACCGTGAAAAATAACTAAATGAAAGACAGGGGTCTGAGATTTGGTTACCGTCTCTACACAGCTGCAAATGCTGAATGGAACAGAGTATGCAGAGAACTCTATAATGATGATGATGTAGTTTATGATCACTGAAATGATTATAGCCCTTGTACCGGGTGAGTTTGCTTCTGCATTGTATTTGGGTGTGATGAACCAAGGTAAGTCCTACCTGTTGACTTAGGAAGTACCACCTTGCACTCACCTGAGGCTACTTTGCTGACATTTCAAACATGGAAGTGCCAGTGGCATAGCTAAGAGGGGCAGAGGTAAACTGTCCCAGGTGCCACACCTGGGAGTGTCGGGGGGGTGCCTTTTGAGGGTCTTCCGAGGGTCGGGAAGGCCATGTTTGGGTTCCTCAAGCCTCAGAAGGTCTATCAGAGACCTTTGAAAGGCAATTCCAGCTGTCCTTAAAACCAGAAGCGCCTTTCTAAGGCCTTCAAAAGGATGTTTGTTAAAAATGTTTGCCCCCAGGTGCCAGACGGTGTAGCTACACCACTAGGAAATGCCAAGACATTTTTGAAAGAATGTTCTTCTTTAAGAGCACTGATAGAGTAAGGCAGCCTTCTGCAATATCATCAGAAGCTGCCTCCTATTGAATCAGATCATCAGTCCACCTAGCCCAGTACTGTTCACACTGCAGAGTCTCAGTGAAGGGTATTTCCCTTCATTTCAATGCAAAGCTTCCATTTCTCACTGGTCTATGAATGCTCCTCTTAAACCGGTCACCACACTGAGTGTTAGTACCTCTCCGGGGTTTCTGCCAGTGACCTTCTGGACACAGAGAAGGTGTCTTACCATGGAGCTACAGCTCCATTCCTTCCAACTGTTTATAAACAGCATTCTCAAAATTCTCCCAACTCCAAACCCCCTGTTCTGCAAACCTGCCCAGTCCACCTCCTTGTCCTGCACTGGGCTTCTGCAGGACTCGGGAAGGAACCAGAAGTCACTTTCATGAACCTGGAAGAAGACTGGAAGTGACTTTCCAGTTGTTTCTGGTGGCCTGAAGAGGCCCAGTGTAGCCTCTAATTGCATCCAAGTTGGAGCCAATCGAATGCAAGGGTAGGTGGCATGGCCCACCACACCTTGAGTTGCCACCCACCAAGTGGGTCACAACCCACAATTTGAGAAACCAAGTATTAAAATAAAATGTGCTAGTGTGCTTCTGAGGTCTTCCTCTCTGGCAGGGCTTACAAACTGGTGCCCTCCCTTCTTTTCTTCAGAGCCAGAATCTGGGTACATAACATTTAAAAGTCCTCCCAAACATGGATAGAGCCCAGTCATCGCAGGACACATATGGAAACACTCATCAGAACAGCTCCCCCTCCCTCCAGGTTCACTGCACAAGTCAATTTGTGTTGATTTTAAAATGAGAGTTACTCAAATCCGCTCTGAGAGAGACAAGAAGACCTACACAGATGAGCAAGCCATGGAAAAAGGGGGGAGGGACCCAGACAGTCATCTGCTTTGAATTAAGTTTTGGTTTAACCCCCAGGAAAATGCAGCCGTTACCTGTTCTTGTTCAAATTAAATGCTCCAATTTTCCAACAAGTGTGGTAAACAAATCATTGCCGCTAATCAAAGCGCATCCTGAACTCGGTACGTTCGGAATGGGCGGGTTCCTGTCCTTTCCCAAACTCCTCAAACCAACAGCAGTTAATTGCAGCAATACAGGACAGATTAAGTCGTGGCAGCCGCCAGCCCCGTTTATTTTCCTAAACCCAGTGGACCACACAGGATATATACAACGAGATGACAGCTGATGTGTTCTCGGGAGATGGAAGGAGAAGGAATCGCATGGAAGGTCAGAAGGAACAAGGAGGGGACTGGCCAGATTTAGACTCGCAACAGATCCTAAGCGCCGAGGCAAGCCAAGAACGCATTCTCTTCAAGAGACGGTAACGCCGGGTCTTCTTTGTCAGGTCACGCTCACCCCACTCAGGCAGAGCAGCCATCTTAAGAGTCATTATTGTTTTTTGTTTTTGTTTTTTGTTTTTAGCTTTTTAATCATTGTAAATTGTTTTTAACTGTTTTTCATGTTGTATTTTTAAATTGTTTGTTAGCCGCCTTGTGTGCCCGTTGGGCAAAAAGGTGGGGTACAAATTAATAAAATAATAATAAAATAATAATAATTATTCGTAGAGAAGGTTTCCTTGGAAACCCAAGGCTCGTTTTAGAAGGCCCATTTCTTCCCTATAGGTCCTATTCATATCCTCTGTGGCAACCTGTGATTATGTAGACCACTGATTCCCAAACTTACCAGTGTCACGTCACCCCCGCAGCCTCTTCCTTCTGGCTCAGACAAGTGCCACCATCTTGGAACTTGCAAGATCCAAAATGGTGAAACCCTAGTTTTATGGATCTAAGATGGCAGTACCTGGGAGAGCCTGTAGGAGAGGTAACTGGGGACAACCCATGGCATCCCTGTGAGTGTGTCACAGGGCACAGGTTGGGAACCACTGATGTAGACTATTGTCAGCTGGACTTTAGTTTCAGCCCCCCCAACCAAGACTACTTTGGTCACCCTGGAGAACATTCTGTGCCCTGAGTTACACAAGGGGAGAATGTCCTTGTTGGTACTTTTTAGCAGTGTTTGCTACCATTAATCATGGTGGTCCTGGACTTCCCATGCACACTCCCATACGCCTCTGCCAGGAGCACTATGGGGTCAGCATCTGGCTTTGCCAGATGGGTCTTCTGATGGGCTCTTGGCCAGTGTCCAACCTTCAGGTTGACCCCTAAGGCCACCCCCAGCTCATCCCACCTTTGGCACAACTCCAAAGTTCTTTTACCTTACTGCAATGAAGCATAAGTGATGCACTTGAAATAATCACAGCTTCTTCTACCGTTGACCCAATCACGAGAGCCTGTTTCTAGATTGTGGGACCTGTCCTCTCATTGGTTGACTGATGGTGTGACTCATCTGTAGGTCCATACAGTCCTTCAGACTTATGATACCAAATTCAGCTCTTCAGGTCACTGGAGGGATCCCACATCAGGCCAGGAAGACATTAATAGAAAGCACATGGGAAACAGAGAGCATAAGGCAGCTCAACTTCCCAGCACCCAAACAAACTGCTTACAGTACAGACAGCTCTAGTAGAGAAGGTCACTTCCTATTTACATAGTGCTGGAAGCCACACCATCAATCAGGGCTCGCGCTGGTAGTTTCAGCAGACACTCCGAGAACAAAATATAGGCTATAAATACTCAGAGTAGCATTTATCCTCCAGGACTGTGGGAGCAGGAGGGGCTCGTGGAGAAAGGAGAGAAAAAACATGACAATCTTGCTTTATTTTCAGCTGACTGGTAATGGTGCTCTGGGGAAAAGGGCAGGCCTGTGGGTTTAGCCAAGATGACATTCAGTTCTCAGGAGACCAGGCAAAACTCCATCTAATAACATTTTCTGAGACCGAAAACATCTTCAGTGGCTACTTAACAGCAGAGCATCCAAGCAACGCTAGCACTCAATTAACACATTTGAGATGGTATCTCACCCAAACTGGGAGCTTCGAGAGGGACAATGTAAAGATAAGATTTCAAGTCCCACCAGCAGTCTAAGAAGAGCCTTGCTGGATCAGGTCAAAGGCCCATCTAGTCCAGCTTCCTGTATAGCTCAGTGGCCCACCAGATGCCTCCGGGAGCAGACAAGACGACAAGATTCCTGCATCCTGGTGCCACTCCATTATACCTGGCTTTCTGAGGTAGCCTGTTTCTAAGACCAGGAGGTTGCACATACCCATCACGGCTTGTAACTTGTGATGAACTTTTTCTCCAGAAATCTGTCCAATCCACTTTTAAAGGCATCTAGGCCAGGTGCCATCACCATGTCCTGTGGCAAGGAGTTCCACAGACTAATCATACACCCGGTAAAGAAATATTTTATTTTTTTCGGATCTTGGTTCTAGCTCAATTTTAGCGGTTGTGTAGCGATCCACTACCTACAGTGGCCAACCAGATTCCCCTGGGAAGCCCACAACAGGAGATGAAGGCCAAGCTCTCTCCTGGCACTGTGGCTCCCCTGCCAAACATATTCAGAGGAACACAGCCAGTGAGCCTGAAGGTAGCATAGAGCCATCTGTAGCCCTAGAAGGGTTCATCCTCCATTAAATGGTCGAATCATCTTTTAAAGCTCCTGGCCATTCCCATACCTTATGGCAGCAAACTCTATACATTCACTTTGGAAGGTGCTTTTCTTTTGGCTGTCATAAACCACTGGCCAGTCAGTTTCACTGGATGGCCTTTCACTTTCTACAGTTGGGAGACGTAGGATAAACCTCTTCCTCTCCACTACCTCTTTGAGGGACATTTCTCACAACTTCAGTTCCACAATTGTTTCAACCTTTCTTTTACAACATGTATCCTTCAGTCCTTGGTGGATTTTAAGACCCTAAATACTAAGGCCCATTTTGGCAACTGTCTTACAGCCCAGTCCTATCCTCCCACCCCCGTTGATGCAGCTGTGCCAAAATGGCTACCAATGGATCCTGTGTGCGTGTGCGCGCGCGCGCGCAGCTGCGCTGTGCGCAGTTGCAGCTATCTCCACTGGGTAAGAGAACTCAGGTCCATGTGAACCCACGTCGCAGGAATGGGTCCAAGAAGGGGGTAAGGCTTTTGTCAGTTATCTACTGGAAATCTTACTGTACAGGTAGAGTACTCCTTATCCAAACTGCTCAGGACGCGAAGGTGCCTGAATTTCAGAATAATTCCATAAACATAATGAATAATGCTTCCTCTTGCTCTTTTCACCGTTACCCAGACAGGTTTCTGCTAGCCTCTCTGGAATTCTTCAACCTGTCTGTACATGTACACACCACAGAGCAGAGAACACAACTTATAGCCTGTAACTGCACTGTACATGGGAATGAGCGCAAGACCTTCTAGTGTTCACACAACAGAAAACCGTCTTGGACAAAAATGTCTGGATTTTGGAATAGTCCAAACTTTGAATGTCCGGATAAGGGGTAATCTACCTGTACTTGGATTGCTTTAGACCAGGGGTCTCCAAACCTCGGCCCCAGGACCAGATGTAGCCCATAGAGAGCCTCTATCCGGCACACAGCCATCCTCTGATCCCCTGAGAGCCTCTGGCCCAGTTGACCAAACAAAACCAGAGTTGTGCTTGTGGGGTGGGGGAATGGCGGTCCATTTAATTGTATGCTATATTTCTTGGGCTGTGTTGATGCTTGGAGAAATCCTGGACATTTGAGCCCATTCATTAATTCATCTAAGGTCCATATCTAATGTATTTATTTAAATTTTATATTTAGTATTTTTTTTTCCTAGCCCTCGACACTGTGCCAAATATTTGATGTGGGCCTTTGGCCAAAAAGTTTAGAGACCCCTGCTTGAGACAGAGCATTTTCTGTAGATTCCACTCCCAGTCGACCAGCTCCCACCCTCAACAAGTCTGGAACCATGACGTTGCCTGCCTCTCGATGAATCAGACCTTTGGTTTGTCCAGCTGAGCATTTTCTACACTGACCAGCAGCAGCTTTCAGACAAAACTGTCCTACCTACTGGTGCTGTCAGGGATTGAACCTGGAAACTTCTGTCTACAAAGCAGCTAAATGCTGTAACATGCAAGTGGTGAGGTGGCTTGAGCAGGTCTCCTTGGCCTGAGAATGAGCATTTTCTCAGCATGTTCCACTTGATTTGTAAACTGTTACCCTGCACATGCCCGATCTTGTCTGATCTGGGAAGCTAAGCAGGGTCAGGCCTGGTTAGTACTTGGATGGGAGACCGCCTGGGAATACCGGGTGCTGTAGGCTTATACCATAGTCTTTCCAGACTGAAGGTTGCCAACCAAAGGGTTGAAGGCGAGAGGAACGAGACAGCATTGCTTGTATTCATGTGTAAATGTCGCTCAAGAGTGCCATCCCCACACAGGTCTGGTTAGGAGATGGTGAGAGTTGGGTTGGACTAATTAAGCTGTGACATTTTATTCCATTGTGCGAGAGCTCTGAAAACTGGCTGGGTAACAAATCGGGTTCAAAGGTCTGCATGTATACATTAATCCATCTAAGTGGTTGGGGGATAAGATTTCCCCGGCTCACTTGAAAGCAGATCCAGTAACCGGCTTGCTCTTGAACTGTGCATGCCAAATGCACAGTTGGTAAAATAAACCAAAGAGGAGGCATGCAGGGGGGAGAAATTCCACACCACTGCCAGGTTGCAGGCTACTGCGGTAGCAAAGGTGTACCCCTGCAAGGAAAAAAAGTACCAGACAAGCTTTTTTCTCCAAGAAACAGCAGGAAGGGCTGACAGGGTTCCAATACCTCTTTGGTTACTCTGGGTTGTCCTGCCCTGCTAGGGCTGGCCTATCCATGAGGCCAACTCAGTTGCCTCAGGCTGAAGATTGGCAGGAGATGCCCACTGTCATCTGCTCACTTATCTCCACTACTGAAAAAGTGATGGAGAGGAAAGTGGCAGGCTAGTGACTTCCTTCTCCACAATTCCGCTCCTGCTCCATCTCTCTGTTGCTTTTCACGTACTAGGAGTAGAGGCTGGTGTGCGTGTGAACATATACCAGGGTTGGAACCAGTGTTGGGGGAAGGAGCATGAGTATTACCTTAACTCCAGAGCCCAACTGTTACCCTGCACATGCCCAATCTCATCTGATCTCAGAAGCTAAGCAGGGTCAGGCCTGGTTAGTACTTGGATGGGAGACTGCCTGGGAATACCGGGTGCTGTAGGCTTCTACCATAGTCTTTTGAGACTGAAGGTTGCCAACCAGGGCAACCAGGTGGGTAGACCTGGGTTCAGGGCAACCAGGTGGGTAAACCTGGGTTCCCAGTTGAACTTTGGACTCTGTGGCCGAGGTTTGCTGGGCTGGTAGACCTGGGCTCTCTCCCAGACTTGGAGCCCAGCTATAGGCCTGGGCTGTCATTCTGACGCTGCCCTCTGGAGCCACCTCTTCCAGGTGGGTAGACCTGGGTTCCCGGACATGCTTGGGCTGCTTCTCATCCCAGTCCTTCCCCACTGGGATGACAGTTTGGGGGGGGGGGAGGCACACACCCTTGGATCTGCCCCTGATACACAGACACACTAATTAGTGTGGGGCAGCACTTGGCACACCATCTCAAGTGCCCAAAGGTCTTATACCAGTCCTGTACCCTGCACTCCATCCCTCTGGGTGATGATTTCATGAGGATAATTTCTAAAAATAATTCTGAAATTATTTATTTTAAAGATGTATAGATGGCCTTTCCTATGCTGAATTAGAGCGTCTATACTGTTGGCTGCAACTTCTCTTCCTCTTAGAGCTGTTCCAAAATGCTCCTCCTGTTTTCTGCATATTCGCAGGTGGAAAAATAAAAAAAGGGAGGTCAATCCGGACAACTTTTCGGGTAGCATCGAAAAGCTCAGAGAAATTTCTCAGCTCTTGGCAGCTGTCATTTCCCCCCCCCCCCCCAGAATTCCCCACAGATTGACACCACAGATGGGCACCAAGTGGCACTTGTAGAATGGCAGGCTGGGTGTAGAAAATAAGAAAAATCACACACACAATGACTGCCGCCGAACAGTGCAACATGTACCCAGCTGAACGTGTAAAAGAAAATCTTTGCCTAAAATTGCCTCGTTTCATCCCAAAATTCTTTAGCACCTCTAATCTCACTAGAATGACTTCAAAGATAATTTTCTTATTGGCTCTCTTTCTCCCTTTCCCCATAGGCTTTTGTTTTGCTCCTGCCAAGAGAGCGACTAAGATGATTACTGGGCTGGGGCACCTTCCTTATGAGGAAAGGCTACGGCGTTTGGGCCTCTTCAGCCTAGAAAAGAGACGCCTGAGGGGGGACATGATTGAGACATACAAAATTATGCAGGGGATGGACAGAGTGGATAGAGAGATGCTCTTTACACCCTCACATAACACCAGAACCAGGGGACATCTGCTAAAATTGAGTGTTGGGAGAGTTAGAACAGACAAAAGAAAATATTTCTTTACTCAGCGTGTGGTTGGTCTGTGGAACTCCTTGCCACAGGATGTGGTGGTGGCTTCTGGCTTGGATGCCTTTAAAAGGGGATTGGACAAGTTTCTGGAGAAAAAATCCATTACGGGTTACAAGCCAAGATGTGCATGTACAACCTCCTGATTTTAGAAATGGGCTATGTCAGAATGCCAGATGCAAGGGAGGGCACCAGGATGAGGTCTCTTGTTATCTGGTGTGCTCCCTGGGGCATTTGGTGGGCCGCTGTGAGATACAGGAAGCTGGACTAGATGGGCCTATGGCCTGATCCAGTGGGGCTGTTCTTATGTTCTTAATGGCTCAGAAGGGGAGAGGAGGCCGCGTGCACTCTGCGGTGAGTCTCCCTGCAAAACCTAGTGCTTTGCACCCCCTCTGGCTACACCATTGCCTGCATTTATACACTGGATCTGCAAGTACTAAATAGCCAAAGTCAACTTTCCCTTCTACCGGACATGTGGTCAGTGGGTGGGAATTTCATTGACAAATGCTTTGAATTTGAATGTGGTTGTAACAAAGTAGAACTTTTTTTGTTGGACGTGTTCCTTCTAATGTTCAATCATTCACCTCGCTGACTGCAAAAAGAAGAGCCCAGTCCTGACGAGGCCAGGTAGCAGTAGAACATGCATTCCTCTGGGGCTGACTGCCATAAAGCAGTCAGCGCCATCTGCAAAAGTGCTCCAGCCATGCGCAAACTGTTAGAGCGCAAGCAGGAAGGTTGGAACGCTCCCACACACTCCAGAGCAGCAAGAAAAAGCTGCTGGGGGAGGCAACGTCCAGGTGCAGGGAGGGGGTAGAACAAGGTGGCAATGGGAGTGGGGGTTGGGCAGATTGGGTCTGCAAAGGAGGTGGGTTTGTTGACAGTGGCAACTGCCAAATCCTAACCCTGATCTCAATGGGACTCACCTCACTTCTGAGTAGTTGTATAGTAGTGTGCTCCAAGTCATGCATATGAAGACTCACTCACTCACTCACTCACTCACTCACTCACTCACTCACTCACTCACTCACTCACTCAGAATCATAGCAAACCCACCTTTTCTCCATTGAAACCAATGGGAAGTCAAGCTCTTTTGCTCTGATGACACCCTACCAAAGAGTCTTCCATTTTGGTCCACTAATAAAAACTACATTTAAGGGCCTGGCTACAATACAGCCTGAGCCTCTCAGCTAAAGCTCTGCCACTGGGTTCTAAAGAATTGTCTTGCCTTCTTCTCTGCCAGTACTACAGACACCAGCCCCACACCAGCCCCAAGCATAGTGCACTCCTAGTGACTCCTCTAGTAAATTCCCTTCTCTGCCCCCGGTGTGTGAAAGCTGTGCTTCAGGGTGTCTTCGCATTCACACAAATGCATTCACATGTCTGTGTGCCAAATGGCAAGATACCTCCATCCGGTATCTCCATCCGGTGGCATAGCTAGAGGGGATGCAAAGCACTAAGTTTTGCAGGAAGCCTTACTGAGGGGCGCAAGGGGCCCTTCACCCTCCCCTTCAGAGCCAGGCATTTGCCTTTGTTTTGCTTCCACTGCCAGAAGGGGGAGGAGAGGGGCTGCTTGCATGCCGCGGTGAGGCTCCCTGAAAAATGCAGTGCTTTGCACCCCCTCTAATTACACCACTGCCTCCATCTACCCATTCGGAAATTTGAATCCTAGATAGAGACGTGAAAGAGGGATCTGAACGACAGCAGTTGGAAGTTGGAACAACTCTAACATAATTTTTAACAAGGAACCCCAAAAAGCAAAAAGAAAAAAAGGAAGGAGGGTGATTTGGTTGCACCAGGACCAGAAAATAGGCACTCCCCCTGACAGGCAGGGACAGTTGGAGTGTCAGCAATTCAGTTTCACAAGATCTGAAACATGTTCAGCTTTGAATTATTGGGTTCTCAAAGACGGCGGTAACCTCATTATCCCTCCTTCAATTTAGGAGCAAAGCCATTTTCTCCTAACGTCCCTGCAGGCGACATCTGGCATCTCTTCAGCCCGCCATTTGGCAGTGGAAGAGTCCTGAATATTCAACTATTCAGTAGCTCCTGGTCGTACTTTCAAAACGCACTTCAAGGTTGCAAGCCAGAAGCTCCCACCCGCAACACATTGGACCGAATTCCTCTGTGTCTTTCCCCGCTGCAGCGCGCTTGTCCCTTCTCTGAGTCACGAGCCTGTTCCCTTCCAGGCAGAAGAGAAAGCTCTCATCTCTCTTCGGGGCCTCGAGAGGATGGGCCGATGTTTGTTCTGCCGAACGTCCTGCAGAATCAGTTCACCCTCACTTACGGCTTTGTTTCCAGAAGCAGCAGAGCAGGATGTAAAAGACCCCATGATCATTTTGACTGTCTCTTTTCTAGTATAACATTTGAAGCTGCCTCCAGCCGAATCTGACCTTTGGTCCATCTAACTATGACCTCCGCTGACTGGCAGCGACTTCCCCAGGGTTGCTGACCAAGGGTCTTTCACAGTCTCACCTGGAGAGGCCACCCAGGACTTAACCTGGGAACTTCTGCAAGCAAAGCAGGGGATCTGCCAATTAGGAACAGTCCCTCTCCCGGTCACCACCCCTATCTTGTCCCTATTTTCTGCACCCTCCACACGCCTGGTCTCCTCTGATCTTGGAAGCTAAGCAGGGTCAGGCATGGCTAGTACTTGGATGGGAGACTGCCTCGGAATAAGGTGCTGTAGGCTTACACCATAGTCTTTCGAGACTGAAGGTTGCCAACCTTTTTTTTTCTGCACTTGGGAAATGCCTTTGGGCTGTTTGTTGGCAGAGCTGCCATCGTTAAGAACATAACATAAGAACGTAAGAACATAAGAACAGCCCCACTGGATCAAGCCATAGGCCCATCTAGTCCAGCTTCCTGTATCTGGAAGTGGAGGACATTTGGATTATTCTTTGAGGGGGGGGGGTTAGGGAAAAAGGTGATGACCGTGGGGCATACTAGTGGGGGTAGCATTCCGGATGTTACATCATTCAAAACAGGAGCTGTCTGGGTGGATCTGCTGGCTGAATTGACGGACAGTCACTGCCTCTGCCAGCAGGCACTTGTCCTTTAAGTAAGTAAGAAAGAATGGATGGATGGATAGATGGATGGATGGATGGATGGATGGATGGATGGAGGTAATTTATTTTATGGAACAGATTGCCAAGGGAGGTGTTGGTTTCTCCCTCACTGGAGATCTTCAAGCAGAGGCTCGAGACGTACCTGCTGGAGATGCTCTAGGAAAATTTGTGGGGGGTGGACTAGATGACCTTGTGGGCATCTTCCAACTCTGTGATTCCCTAAAAACCCTCACACTGTTGCTGCCAGCTTGTCTGTTTCACCCTCCTCCTCACCCACCCAACTGTTGAAAGCGGAGCAAGGCAGAGCCCAGGGTGAGGTGGCATTCCAGAGGCCCTCTTTGACCATCAGCTCAGGTGCCTCCTCCTCACTGTTAAGCCCACCAGCCCTGTTTGAAATTGAGAGGATGCACAGAGCCTGCTACGACCGCTCAAAGCTGCGCCACTCTTCCTGAGTCTTTCAAACTGACTGGGCGGATCAAGTAGCAGGAGGGGAAGTTGGAGCTGCAGGTGAAAGAGACATGGGGGGGGTTTCCTCTACTTCCTTCTCTTTCTTGCCCACTTGGCCTTCTTGCTGGGCAGGTAAGAAGGAATAGCCAAACAGCATTCTAAGGCTTTTTGGCTTCCCAAAGCTGCTGCCACTGTCATTGCTCACAGCCAGAATGACAGAGTGATGGGCTACCCTATCCCAGTCCTCATTCCACTCGCTCTCGGCTGTGAGACCTGTTTGAAACGGCTTGGTAGGCAACAGGCCAGCGGAGAGCGGGCAGATGCAGGGGGGTTGCCATTCCCCCCCCCAACTCATCACTCCAGGTGGCCTTGATGGTCAGCTTCATGGCTAGGCTGACCCCAATGCCAGGGGAGGTGGGAAGTGGCTGTGTTTTAGAAACTCTTGTGGAATGCTAAAAGTGGTCTCTGGTTTGTCATATAAAAAAAACCATCAACAGGTGTTTCAAAAACCAACCCCCATTCACTCTGGAGTTCATTGGTTTGGAAGCCTCCAAATGGTACAAACCCATCGGTACTGGTTTCTGTTTGTTCCAAAAATGAACACGCACATCTCTTGTGTACACATAAATCGTTTGCTCTGCCAATGGGCTAGGACTCCATCCCATCCTACATCTACCAGGCTCACTTCGCCCAGCTCTCACATCCCAACCTTTGTCCTCGCCCTGCTGCCAAAAAGCCTTTCCAAAAATTCCATTCATCCAATCATAACGCTTGCTGATGCCCAAGTGAAGCCCCTAATTTCACTGCTGCCAGTCTCGATGATTGGTGGATCTCAAGAGGATTTCTGGGTTTAACAAAAAAAAAAAGTCGGCCTCCCACTGTTACCACTGCGACAAAATTATACGGGTGAAGGCAGGGGCAAAAAGTGAGCCCCATTTCGTCAGCCCTCATTTCACCCTCCAAACTTGAAACAGAAAGTTCATCCCAGCGAATTTTCAGCTCAGCTCCACAATTCACATCAGAATCAAACCCACCCACAAACAGGTGGCATCTCACCTGCCAGTCAAAGATCTGCTATAATGAAGATCACAAGTACACCGATTGTAAATGTTATTTTCTTCTCCGATTATCACCACACACGGGTTGGGTTTGTATTTATCGCTCGTCCCCATGCAAAACGTCTTTGTCTCCATTTGATGTTTCGTGCACCAATGTGGAAACGTCGCTTGACAATCCATTAAAAATTTACACCGGGAGCATGGCAATGTCTCCCTCCCCCTCGCAGCCCCCTCCCCCAGGCTTGTTTCAAATTGCTCTGCACATGTTCTTTGACTCTCTGACACACAGAATCGGAAGATTTCCTCCTGTACAAGCTCACCTTCGAAAAGCCTCCCGTGTGAAAGGTCATTTATGTGAGCTGCGCTCTCCTTGTGCTCCTGTTATTTTTGCAGGCACAAGGCTCTTTGCACAGAGCTGCCAGTTTCTCAGGCAGATGGATGGCAAAAGGTAATCTCAGGCCACTGTTGGGTGGCCACTGGGCTCCACCCCTTTTACTGAGCTCCGCCCCTTTCTGCTGAGCTTTTCCGCTGAGCTCCACCCCTCCACCACTGAGCCAGATTCCCCCTCTCCATTTTTAACAATTGGCAGTCTTGTGACCACTGGACCCCACCTATCTAAATGAGTGGCCATCACCACATTCAATGTATTCCACAAATTAATGATGCCGGTTTCAAACTATGGTGAACAGAACAATTACTCAGCAATTACCCTTGCTCAGGTGCTTTGAACACCAAATACCCATTGAACAAGCATTTATACCTAGCAGACCACACAAAAAGTCAAGACTGACAGTAAGCTCACTTCACTTGGCACAACACCACACCACAGGGGGAGCAAAAACAACAGAAACCACAACTTCCCCTCTGTCGTACCCTGCAGCATCTGGTATTTACAGTGCAAAACAAGTTGACTCAGAAGGTAAGTCTTACTGGGTTCAAAGGGGCTCATTCCCAGACAGGTGTGCATCAGACTGCAGCCTTAGTGGTATACTATTCCTGAAGATGGAGGTTCCATTTATCTATGTTGGCCACTGATTGATAGCATTAGGGGGAAGTTTTGATTCATGACAGATGAGGGTAGATCTAAGCCACCTATCTTGTGAGCTGTGAATTCTGTCTGTCTGTCTGTTTTCACCAATTGTGAAAAACTCCTTGATTTTGTCTGTCTAAAATCTCAACAGCTTCTGACGCCCCAAACTGAACAGGAGGAAGCACAAATCATACATTGCAGGTGGGAGGCAGAAATACTTAATGAGCCACGAGTCCCACCGTCTCAAGGAGCCTGAACAGGAGACAAGGAGGAAAATACCCTCGACACATCATTTCATCAGATACAGTTACAAAGAATCAGACAACCACTGAGATGCCTTCAGTTTGAGATGCTACATTTGAGCCACTTTCCTTTCCAAAAGGAATTTGGATCCTGAGATTACATGGCAACACTGTGTTTGATTGCCCTGCCCTTCAAAGAGAAGTTTTACCTCTCCCCTGGCTGTGCAAAATGAAGCATGCCTTCCTCCTCTTGCAGTGGGGGGGGGGGGGGAGAGAGAGAGAGAGAGAGAGAGAGAGAGAGAGATGAGAGAATAAACCTAACCCAAGATATCTTTTCCTGGGGATATTTGGAACAGGCAGGCTCAATAGACCCCAAAGCTTCCCCTCTCAGCTCAGAGATGTAGTCAGATTACCAGCAGGCTTCCCAGCTTCATGCCCAGTTGTCATCCAAGAAGAATCCCAGCCAGGAGGACCCCCACCCCACCCCACAGAACTTCATGGCAGCACTCACAGACCACTAGCAACCAGGAATACCTCTGGATGCCTGAGAGATGTCCAGGAAGGAAACAGATCCACATACCTTCTCGGCATACTTAAATTTGACGTAGAACCAGCTCGATTTGATCATCCTCTGTCCTCTGGCTCTCCAGAAATCTTAAGACAAATATCAGCAATGTTTGGGGTTGCTGTTTTTTTAAATCCAGGGGCTCTCAAGAACAGTGGCACATTTTCAAAGGCGAAAACGAGGAAGAATCCAGACCAAACTGCCCAGAGCAAAGGAAAAATATGGGAAGATGGAATCCCTTCCGCCTCAATAGAGTATCCCTCTGCCTCTCTTTTCTGGCCAGCAAGATCTTGCCTCTCCGGAGCTACTCTCCAACTGCCTCCTCTGTGTTCCTCCGACAGCTTGGCCGCCTGACAAGAGACTTCCACAAACGGACTTCAGCTGTGTTCATCGCAAATGGCACATGTCAGTAAATCCAAGAGGCTGGCTTCAGACCTGGCAGCCACCCAGGACTCTGACCTCCCTGGGCGGAATGAATAATGAATTCCATCGCTTCCCCCTCCAGACACAGATTAACACCTGGCTAAACATTATTCTGACAACCCGACGGCTGAGCGGCTTTTGGCTGGCCTGCTTGGAGAGCCCACTGCAGTGGATTTAACCCCACTCACTCTCCAGTAAACCCCTGCCCCCCCAAAAAACATGGGAGCTGAGAACACGAACCCCACACAACCTTCTCCTCCTCCTCCACTTTCAAGAAAGATTATAGACCTAAATATAGCAGAGAAACTATAAAGCCTCTTAGGCAGAAAAGCAACCCTCTCTCCTACGATTCTGAGCTCAATCTTGTTATATTCCAAGTGGCATCAGTGAAATGGAGCAAGCAAGGTCTCCTCGCCATTCTGGGTGACACTCGCAACATGCCCCTACTGGAAGAGAGTGTTCTTGACATTCAAAGACATCGCAGCCACAACATAAATATCAGAGAGGTCCAGAACTCAAAAGCAGAAGGTCCCGAGTTCAAGATCTGGTGTTTCCAGGTAAGACCGGGAAAGGCGGTTTCATATATTCATAAGGAGCATCCATCACTCAGTGATTGAGCAGTTGTGTTGCAAGCAGAAGGTTTGGGGTTAAACACCAGCTCCAACACAAGGATCTGAAGGGGAGGCAACTCCTGAAACTCTAGAGAGCTACTGCCATTTGGTGCCGACAATCCTGAACCTGGCCTACTTGAGGCCAACTAAAGCAGTTGCAATGATGGGGGGGGGGTGCCCATCTCGGTCTGCGTACTTGCCTCTACTGCTTCTTCTTCTCCTTCCACTTGCTGGTTTGGAAAAGCAAGAGCGGGGCAGAGAGGAAGAGAACATGTGGCAGGGGAAGAGGAGCTAGAGAATGAGAGAAGCAGAGGCAGATCCATTGTCAGACGGGGGGCACATTAGGCAAGTGGACTCAGGAGGTGCTGGGCTAGCCCTAAACTAAGCTAAGTGGTCATGATCTGACTCAGCAGAAGCATCGATGGCTCAGTTGCAGGACTGAGCAGAAGACCTTCCATGCAGAAGGTCCCAGGTTCAACCCTTGGCACCTCCGGAGAGCTGCTGTTAGATGGACAATTTGGTGTCCAATTGGTTAGATGGACTGTTTGGTGGACCAATTACCTGACTCATCATAAGATAGGTGCATACCCATTATTTAACATCAGGCAAGCATGGGCATAATGATGGTATCAAAAAGGCACTCTTTCTAGGTCTCTCCCCTCTTAACCTAAAAGCCCATCCACCCCCGTTTAAGATGAGCTATGGTTGATTCTCTGGGCTGCTTAATTGGATCCTGGTGTCATGGCCACCAGCCATTAGCAGTCAACCCACTCAGTATTTGGGCATGGAAATCAGCTCTTCCTTGTAAGCAGAAGCAGATCCACCTTAGACCACCCATGAGGCATCTTTTAGCTAGTCTTGCACTGCTCCCCACATTCCATATCCGGGTGACAATCAGTTCCTTATGACTGCAACGCTCACAAATGTACGCCAAGCATTCTGGAGGATACTCCTAAAATTCCCCTCCTCTGGATTTATTCATTTTTTCCCAGATTCTGGAGTTCCACATCTAGTCTTTTCCCAAAGGAGAACAGATGCCTTGGAATCTGCATTGTGGGGCATTCTGGGGCAAGCTGGGTAGAAAAAAGGAACCGTCCTGTGACCCAGAAGCGGCAAGACAGCTCTATAGGCTGCTAAATGGTGCAGTTTGGACATGAGATGGTAGGAGCTCAGATTTTGGTGCTTTTTGAAATGTTTCAAGTGCTTTAAATGTGAACCCCAGTATCTGTGGTTTCCCGGTATCTGCAGGGGTTTCCGGAACAGAAGCCCTGTGGATACTGGGGTCCAACCATAAATGCTGCGATCCAACAAGCACTTATACCTTATCAAGTGCACCGAGTCCACCAGAAACATGCAGGGGAAAATGGGGAATGAGTGGCAACCACTCTGGGGAGTGTGGCAGCTCCAACCTCAGCATGGCATTCATCTCCCTGGCTTTGAGCATAACACCCTCGTTTGTTTCAAAGCTTCCCATGTCAGCATTTTGTTTGAAAACATGCTTGTGTTTGCCTCTTAATGCTGCCATTGTCTCCTCCCAAACGCACTCGTCGCACAAAAGCCTGGCTTCAGTGAGATAAATCATCTCTGCTTGTTAAAAGGAGTTGTCGTGGTGCACACAGAACAACACAAAAATAAAACGTCGGTATGAAGCTATCCATCAGCTTCGCCCAACTGCCGGGTCCCAAACGGCCCCGGACTTTTATCAAGTGTTTCTCGGAAAGCTGTAGAGAAAATGAAGCAGTGGGCTGTATATCACCATCTCCTCTCTGACAACTATCAGAAATCTATCGTTGGAAAAAGGCCCTTGAATTTGTAACAGAAAAAGGATAGACATAGTGCAAATCCTGTGCCTGCTGCAAAATATGGCATTGGGAGGAAGTCAGAATGAATGAGAGTATCTTTGTTAAGAACGTAAGATGAGCCCTGCCAGATCAGCGGCAAGGCCCACCTCGTCCAGCATCCTAAATTGCCCGAACAGATCTTTCCAGGGTGTCCACTAGAAGGGAATTAAGACAATAGCCCACCACCACTGCTGGTTTGCCAGGTACTGCTGTCCAGAGATACACTGCTGCTGACCAAGGAGGTTCCATTTCTTCATCATGGCTAGCAGCATGAACCTGGAGGTCTGCCATTGGCTATCTTCAAGTTCAGAGGCAGTAGATCTTTGAATGACAGCTGTAGGGTACAATGGCAGAAGATGGGTATGCCTGCTTGTAGGCTTTCCACAGGTATCAGGAAGCAAGGTTGGAAACAGGGTGCTGGACTGGATAGGCCTTTAACAAGCCTCCTCTTATACTCTTGTGAACCTGTCCTTTGTGAATGGCTTAACTGGTTTTAATCTAACAGTGCAATCCTGTACACGTTTATTCAGCAGGAGATCAATCACACAGAAGCCAATGGCAACTCCAGCCTTAAATTAGTCACTGTTTCCATATCCTGTGGCAGTGAATTCCACAGATCTCATTTAAATGGAAAAAGTTTCTCATCCTTATTGCAAGACAGTTTAAAAATAAATAAATAAATGCTTACCAGAATACCTCCTTAAGTAAGACGCGAAGAATTCTCCTAATCAATTTTTTGAGATCAGGATGGGGAAAATGATGTCCTGATTTGCATGCAAACGAATTCAATTCACCTCAATCCTGCAAGTTACTTCCAGGACCACATCCTTCCCCCAGCCCCAAGTACTCTGAAACATTCACTTTGGATCTGGGAGAAGGCGCTGGTAGCAGCAGAATCAGCACAGTTTACCCCCAAGCCTCCGCAGAGCATCTCTTGCTTACTGAGGTTGCAGTGGGACTACAAGTCCCAGCAGGCCATGTGGGACAAAGTCACTCCATGGGGGGCTTCCAATGCCCTGAGATGCTTCTTCCACTACCTCCCCCCAGTCCCAAGGTAAGTGTTTCAGGGAACCTTGGGGCTCGAGGAAGATAAATGGTGGAGACTGAGATAGTTTGCAGGAAAGGGGTCTCCCCTTGACCCTAAGAGCCTGATATTTCTATAACACCCCTTTCAAACCGTTTTGCAATCGCCAAGTCATCCCGGCAACTCAAAGAACACCACACATCACATCTGCCTCAGACTTATTGCTAAATAGACAGTGGGATGGGAATTAGAATGTGATTAGACAGAGGAAAAACATATGCCCGACTAAATTCCCCTTAAGCATCTACCGTGATTCCCAAAGAGTGATGAGGTTTATTAAAAGAGCCGTACACAAGCGCTACTTAACATCCTGGATTAAATTCACCAGGATCCATTCCCTGGAAGACGGTTCAACAACTACAGGGAGCTCTGGCTGCGGTCCCAGAATCAGTGTGACTTCTCCGTGCATTATTCAGTTGGGTAACTTGGTTGGATTTCAACGCAGCCTTGTTCTTCAAGACTCAACAGAGGTTTGCAGTCGTCCTGTGCAGTTGGCTAAAATAAGGGATAAGTCTGCAAGCAGAGCTCTACTGGATCACACATACTTGGACCATCAAATCCAGTATCCAATTTCCAAGGGTGGCCAGCCAGGTGTCTCTGAGAAGTCCATGTGCGAAGGCAATTGTTCTCCTCTTGTCTCCCAACAACTATATTCAGAAATGTGTTGCCTTCGAAGCAAGGGTGTCCTACAAACCGTCATGATCAATGGCCAGTGGCACCTTCCCTCCAAGAACACATCTAATCGCTCTTCAAAGCAAGGGCAGAGGTTTCCAAAGGGTGTACCCCAACACCTAGGGCAACATGGCACACTCACGGGGGGGGCACAGTGGCCCCTCCTACCTGCTCTCCTGGGCGGTACCACCGTGGATCTCATGAAATCTCAAGAGATTTGGGTGTCACCATCATGGATCTCATGAGATTTCATGAGATCCAAGATGGGGACGCCTGGCTGAGCCAGTAAGAAGAGGCTGTGGGGGTGACACCCCCTCATCATGACCCAGGTAAGTTTGGGATCCATCGGGCTAGGGCCAAATCATGACCACTAACCATGCCCACAAATTCCATCCATCAATCTCACATTGTTTCTTTTAGCTCTTAATTTTCAAGATTTTTTTTTTTTCTGTAGATGCAACAGAAATAAACTAAACAACAATCAGTCCTGAGAGTGTTAAAGCAAACAATGATCAGGACATTGTTCCCACAGGGAACATCATAGGTAAGAGAGCAGATGATCCAGGTAGTCAAGACAGTTTCAGACACACAGAAACCCCTTGAGAAATTTCATAGGTGTATTTGACTTCCCTTGAATATTCTCAATAGTTTTGATTGGGGGGGGGGAACACACACACACACACACACACACACACACACACACACACACACACACACACACACAACACAACATATTTGCTTCAAATTGCTCTTTGTGTGAAATTTCAGTGCTCACCACTGGATGCGCAGAGACGCCCTGAAATATCTCACATTCATTAGGCTCCTCGTGACAACACTCAGATGTTCCTCTTTGACAGAAACCTTGGAAATTCACTCTGAATGTCACTTTGTTTGAGATTTCAGGGCCTAATCACAGATTTCAATCAAGTTTGCAATGTTCCAACGCATTTCCTGAGCAAGGGTGCACACTGAGGGGTTGCTCTGAGGAACAAATAAAACAGATCTGTTTCAAGTCAATAGAGCTTTTGTATTACCAAGGAACATAATCCAAACCATCTCTCCAGAAAGCACACATGCCTTTTGGGTGACAATATTTACATCTGTTTAAAGGCAGTGAAGCAACTGTGAAATTAAGGAAGTCTGTTTGGCACTTTCTCTACACATGTGAAGACACGAAGGACTAAAATAGACACGAGAGATCTGTGATTAGATAAGTAAAACCATCCTGATGCACTGCAATCCCAGCAGGATGACTTTTTTTGCAGTGTTTTGTCAGTGTGCGTGATTCATGTGGGGAAGGAGGCGCACTGATGGAGGTGAAAGCTGTGATGCACTGATTCATTTTAATTTCATTTAATTAATTTTAGAAACTGACTGTCCTAGTTATGCTAAAGCAAACTCCAAGAGAAGCGGTACACGCGGCAGAGTAAATGCTGCAGTACAATAAAGGGACACGCTCCCTCTCTCACTCAGTGGGGTTCCTTTTCCTTGCAGAGAGTGTCACACGTACTCTTCCCCACCTCTCCCTTCCAGAACCAAACTGCAATTATATTCACTCCTTCTCTCTGCACCTAAAAAGATACGAAGGAAGACAAGGAACAGAACCAGAATGAGTAGGAAGGAGGAATGAACTGGGCCGTCTCCAAGACAATGGAGTGCAGGATGTCCATGTCCTCAGGAGACCCTCGGAAGGCAAGGTGAACATGAATAGCTTGGGAAGCCCAACAGGGAGGCAATGCAGCTGTGGGACATGTAAAGCCAAGACGGATGCCAGATATTGCTGACACTGAATGTTTAGGCTATCAAGCAAAACCTTCCCATCTCATGGAGTCACGCAGCCCCATCACTGCATTTCTTCAACATTGCCATATAGGACAACATTCTCCAGGCATTGTTCATCATTTTCCAAAGAAGAGTGTTATATTATTCTCTCCGTGTCCCTTAAAAACTCTCTTGGAACTTGCATCCACAGTCAAGACCCAGAGACTGCCAGCATATGGAACAGACTTTCATGAGACCCCCCTCCCCGGATGCAACGGTAGCCATTTCGGTGTTGCTGCATTGGCGTGGGTGAAGGATAGCTGAAAATCAACCGCACGGTCCTGTCAACTCCCAGAATGATCACAGACTAGAGGAAATCAATTCATTCCTGACCCCTGGATCCAACTGTATTACTACAGTTTGCGTCACCCAGTGCGGGAGACCAGCACTTCACCCCTAGGATAGACCCCCTTCCATGCAGTGGGCAAGCCAATGCCCCAGGGTAGAGGGCATGATAATATATCATTGCCCCACCCCTGCTGGTTTTTTAGCTATAACTTCTAATAAAATAGAGATATCTCGATGTGTTTCAGTGCATTCTGCATGAAATTACGCATCAATTGATACATAACATGATGGTTATATTTATTCAAAAATACCAAGATTGTAAAAATTTTGGCCATTAGTGGTGTTACCCCCCTGTGAGCATCACCCAGTGCGACCCGCACTTCCCTAGCAACACCACTGCCTGAATCTAATGTCATTCTCTCCACTCCTCCCCTGGGGGCTGGGGGATAAGAATAGACCCTCAGTTTGGCTGTACTTGTCGTAAGAGGCGACTAAACAGCCACTGGGTAGATGGGACTCGTCAGCCTGGGAAGGCAGCTCATCTGAGAGAAGGAAAACTGTCCTTGTCTTGGGGTTGCGCTATTGCTCAATGAAGGCATAGTGAGAGTAGTACTGAGAGAAGGAAAACTCTGATCCCAAACCTCCACTGCCTTGTGGCTACATCCAGTTATGGAAAAGGCTTCAGGAGTCAACCTCGAGGCAATATCAGGAGCCGGAGTCCCTGAGGCAGTTCATGGCTGAACACAGTCACGTTCTGGCAACTCCTGCGACGCCGCTGGAACCAACCGTATTGGCTTCTGCCTTTCCATTGGACCATTTCAGCGACATGGAGTGGGGGGATCTACTGCATGGGAAACAGTCTATCCTCCATACCTACTTTACCCAGGTTTTGCGCACTGGAGAGGACACTCTGTTCCAGAACCACTATTCAGAGCGCAATACCATAGTCTTCCGAGACTGAAGGATGCCAACCTTTCTTTCTTCTCCACTCTCAGGTTAATGGACCACGCGCAAGGCTCTTGGCCACCTTCGACTTGCTCCCTAAAACCTCCCAAACCATCTGTCACCAAAAGAACGCATCACGCTTTCTCCTGCTACCTGTTAATCATCCCTGTCGTAGGAGAGGGAAGGAGAGTGAGATCAAAATGGGCAAGAAAGGAGACATACATAAGAGCCCAACCCCTAGCGGGGCCATGTAGGCCTGGACAGGAAAGGCAGCACACCTCCTTCCCGTCATCCTCCATAACACCGCTTTAATTATGG
>NC_089828.1:55619243-55689243 GCF_035046505.1 Tiliqua scincoides
ATGTGCTGGAATACCTAGCATGTATGCACTGCTGAAACAGAGATGCCTGCGTTGGCTCGGTCATGTCGTGAGAATGGATGATGGCCGGATCCCAAAGGATCTCCTCTATGGAGAACTCGTGCAAGGAAAGCGCCCTACAGGTAGACCACAGCTGCGATACAAGGACATCTGCAAGAGGGATCTGAAGGCCTTAGGAGTGGACGTCAACAAGTGGGAAACCCTGGCCTCTGAGCGGCCCACTTGGAGGCAGGCTGTGCAGCATGGCCTTTCCCAGTTTGAAGAGACACTTGGCCAACAGTCTGAGGCAAAGAGGCAAAGAAGGAAGGCCCATAGCCAGGGAGACAGACCAGGAACAGACTGCACTTGCTCCCAGTGTGGAAGGGATTGTCACTCCCGAATCGGCCTTTTCAGCCACACTAGACGTGTTCCAGAACCACCTTTCAGAGCGCGATACCATAGTCTTTCGAGACTGAAGGTTGCCAACTACTACTGGCAACCTTCAGTCTCGAAAGACTATGGTATAAGTCTACAGCACCCGGTATTCCCAGGCGGTCTCCCATCCAAGTACTAACCAGGCCTGACCCTGCTTAGCTTCTGAGATCAGATGAGATCGGACATGTGCAGGGTAAGAGTTGCTGTCACTACCAAGGAAAAGAACCAAGACGCTTGGGACTCCAGTTTCTGCATGCCATTGCCCACATTTTGTTCTCTTGCTGGCTTCCATAAGAAGCAAGATTCCCATAGCCCAAGTTACAGACCAGCTGCCGTTACAAGGACTGGATGGAGCAGAAGACAGCTTCCCTACGATGCACAGAAGACCACAATCTGTTGTAGGTCACAACCTGTTTGCAATCTTCTGCTCAGCTACCACCATGCGACCAGAGGCCTTCAGACAAAACACACCCTTCGCTTCCGCTGAGCTGTGTTTAGTGGTTCCTTTAATCTTTTAAGCTCCCGAGTCTAATCTAGCAGCTGCCGTCAAAACGACTTATGCAAAATGGGGAGGAAGAGATGGGGATGGTGAGAGATTCAGGCCCATCCAGGAACAGGACTACTGAGAGTTTCCTTCTGTTGAAGAGTATGTCTAGGAAGAAGAATCACAGACACACGGAGGTTCCACTAATGCCGAAAGCTGATTATACAATCTCATCACTGTTTCTCTGCCACATGGAGAGCTTGATCCGTAGCAGTGTCAACCGTGTGGCAAAGCTTATGCTCAACTATCCTGAATGCTACATGCAACTGAAGGTCAAACATCTAACATGGACCCCCAAACATGTAAACTTACCCAATCCTAAATAGTAAGCTTATGTATTTAAATCAGCAATTTTTAATGTTTTTCAGTGTTTCAATGCTTTTTTTTTTTCTCACAGCACACAGACCTCTATGGTCTTCCACCTCTTGTGATGTCACTTCCAGCTTCCAGGAGACTCTTCTGGGTTCTTCAACTCTGTTTCTAGGGCAACTGTCTACAGTAACAAATTATCTGTCCCTCTTCTTACGTCAGCAACCATGGGCTTCAAACTCCTGCGGCACGTCTGCTGACGTTGGTGTTGGCAACTATGAACAAGTGGTGCCTTGGGCATCACTTGAAAAGAGGGGCACCACTAAGTAGGAGGAATGGGGGCCACCAACCAGATCATGAAGCTGCTGCCCCCAGCTCATGTTTCAGCGCCACCTTCAAGTGAGATCTCACTATGCACCAAACTTGCTTCTCCCTTGGAGACTGGCCTTAGAGCTGCAATGGCACAGCGGCAAGACCCCCAGCCTGCCCTGCGCCACCACTTCCTGTTTCAGCGGCTTTGTGATCTCATTGCCGCACTGCTCAGGTCTCTCCCCTGGAGGGCAGACTCGAAAGGAGAAGCTGAACAGTGTCACAGCAAGAGTACAAAGTCGCCAAATTGCCAATCCAGACACTAACCTGGAAGAGACATCATGACATCACAACCCCAGGTACCCTGAAGCCTAGATTATGCTTCGGGATGCAGTCACTGAAATCTGAAAAAGCCACATCGTCCTTCAAGCAGCTTTGTCACCATGTAGACAACAGGCAAGGTAAACAACACGGCCTGTCGCCCCATTTAGCTAGTACGAAATGCCACTTTGTCTAACCGTTGTAATTCAGAACGTTACATTTCACTGCAGGGGGTTCTTTGTGGATGTCATTGGAT
The DNA here is from genome assembly GCF_035046505.1 of Tiliqua scincoides. NCBI lineage: Eukaryota > Metazoa > Chordata > Lepidosauria > Squamata > Scincidae > Tiliqua > Tiliqua scincoides. The sequence goes on from NC_089828.1 coordinate 55,621,415, forward strand.
GACATGCAAGTAACAGGATACATACTGAAAGCCAGACACTTAGACACACCACGTCACATGGCAATGTCAAGAAGCCAGAGCGCGCCCAGCAGGAGAGAAATCAGGATGCCTTGCAGGCTGCCTTACACGATTCAGACCATTGGTTCCATGTGTGTTTGAATGTGGTCCGCACCGACTGGCAGCCACTCTCCAGGGTTTCAGATAAGGTTCCTTCTCAGATCTACCTCAGCGGCAGAGCCCCTGCTTTGCACGCCCAGCTTCTATCCCAGGTAGCATTTCCCAGAAGAAGGGCTCGGACAAGTCCTCAATTTGAAACCATGGAAAGCTACTGACAGTCTTAAGCTGGATGGACTAAGATGGACATGGTGCAGTTGCGGACCTACCATTAGGTCTGATGGGGCAAAAACCCCAGGCTCAAGGCACCAGGACCCTGCGGAAGCCTCTCCGAGGCTCCCAACGGGGGGGTGGAAAGCGTCGGGGAACCTCACAGAGGTTTCTCTGATGCAGGTGGAGTTTGTGCGAGGCTCCGTGAGGCTCTGGTGAGTAAGGGGGGGCGGCAAATTTCTGCACAGGGGGGGCGGCGGTAGCCTATGGAGGGGCACAATGATGGACCTTTGCCCCGGGCGTGGGGCTAGGGAGGTTCGCTGCTGAGTCAGTGGCAGGCCCCTATAGGCCTATGAGTCAGAGGCTGTCCAAAAGTCACTCAGTGGGCTCCATGGTGCGGTGTGGGTTTGGATGCAAACCTCCGTATTGCTAGTATAACCCAGGGCTGCCCAAACCCCAGCCCCCGGGCCACTTGCGGCCTGCGGGGGGCCCCAATCCGGCCCCCCAGGGAGCCCATCTCCAATGGGCACTCGGCCCACTGGAGACCCACTAGAGCCCTAGAAGGCTAAGCACCCACAGGACAGCAGGAGCCCCGCCCATCTGCAACCCTCCCATTACGTTGGGGAGGCTGCAGCTGAGTCCAGGCGTCCCATGGGGGTGAGAAGTCCTGGGTCTGTTTGCCCTGCTGTTTGGGTTGGGGGGGCGGGGGGTAGGCACTGAGGAGGGGCTGTGGGTCTATTTGTGTCTCTACATGAAGTCTTAACGTGAAGTCTTAAACTGTGGGTCTATTTGTGCTGCTTGCATGTGCTGGGGGGTGGGTGCTGCCAGGGAGAAATTGCGGGATGTTTGAATGCCGCTGGAGAGCATGTCTACTCGGCAGTAAGTCCCATAGAGTCAGTGGGGCTTACTCCCAGGAAAGTGTGGATCCGATTGGGCTGAGAGGGTGCTTGGGGTGGGGGGTGGGCGGGGGGGCTGGCACTGCAGGGGAGAACTCATGTTTGAATGGGGAGGAAACCTACTGTTTTTGCTGGTTGGGGTTGCTGGCAGAGAGGGAGGAAGGTGGGCAGGAGGTCTGGTCTAGAGGGTAGAGCCTCCATTTGCCTGAAGATTAACATCCACAAGGTCGCCAGTTCGAGGCCACCGGCACCGTGCGACCTTGGAGCAGCTGACAAGCTGCAGCTGAGCTGTTCCATCTGCTCGGAGCGTGGGAGGATGGAGGCCAGAATGTTAAACCAGATCGGAGTGTAACATCTTGAATGTGGTGGTTCTTGAAAGAGAGAACCTTCTTTCAATTTGTAAAAATCCCTGCGTGGATTTAATAAGCCTGCCTGTGTAAACCGCCTTGAATAAAGTCTTGAATAAAGACCAAGAAAGGCGGTATATAAATACTGTGTATTATTATTATTATTATTATTAAGGTGGGGGGTCGGTTTGTGAAGGGGGAAATACACACAGCTCTCTGCCCGCTTCTAAGTTTGTTTGGTGCTGGGTGCAGGCTGGGTGGGGGGGGGGACTGAGAGAGGGAGACAGGCAGCTCCCTTCTCTGTGTGAATGAGGAGAAACAAACTCCTGTCCGGAGAGAGCAGGTGCCCACCAGCTCCCCGACTGATTGTGTTCCTTTGCTGCTGCTTGTTGCCAGGATGGGGGGAGGGGAGAGAGAGAGAGTAAAAACCTGCTCCTGCATGGGGGGGGGGGAAGGAGCCCACTCTGACTCCTCTTAAGTTTGTCCTGGACTTTTCCCTAGGAAGAGGTGTGTTATGTGTGTCAGGAATTATTCTAACAACCCTCCTTTTCTGGATCTCATGTGTATTATAAATAAGCTCAGTAAAATTCATTCATTCATATAAGTGCCATCTCTAATATATTCACTTACGTAAATTTATTCAAATTTGAAATGTAAATTTCCCCCGCCCCCCCCCCCCCCGACACAGTGTCAGAGAGATGATGTGGCCCTCCTGCCAAAAAGTTTGGACACCCCTGCTCTAACTCAGTAGTTTCCAAACGTTTTAGGACCCGGGCCCACTTTTAAAAGCGACATTCTGTCGGGACCCACCTAGGTTTACCGGACTTTTAAAAAAGGAGATCTAGAAAGAAAAATGTAATTTATATATAAGTAATAATATCCAGAAAAAAAAGACACCTGTTGCCTTATCATGTGTCTGTCTGAGTCCGTTTTGAAAAGGTTATCCCCCCCTAAGCAGTACCCCTAGTTCTGCACTGGAAGGGCTACAAAGCCAACACTCCTTGTATGTAACTGAAGCGTTGCCAAGAAGGGAGAAGAATAACATTCTTGGACGAGATGCGCTTGCCTTCACGAAGCTTCGCCGCAGCATGTCTAATGCACAACACTTGTGCTTCTCAAGGATCTTCTGGGGAGCCATTCACGTCTCCTTGACAGCAACAAGTGTGCTTGACACAGCTCTCGCACGCAATCCGGAGACCACTTGCCGTCAAGCGGCTTCGCTCTCTTTACTCACCGCATTGTCTTCCGCCCTCTTCAGACATTGGCACTCCGTGGAGAGCAAAGGAATGAGGGGTTCCCAAGCCTGTGACCGCTTTGTTCAGCCTCTCCGCTGATGAAGCAGGCCAGTTAGCCTGCCTCCCCCACCTTCTCTGCACTGGTGCTTGTTTGCCTGGCAGAGACTATCACTGAATGTAGGGGGCATCCCCACCTGGCACATCTTCTGGAGACAAACTCTGGGTGAGGTCAGCTCAGGTGCATCAGAGGCCAGGGGCAAGCAATACAGTCCCCCAGGGCCCCACAGGTTCACTTTCCACAAAGCGTGAATATCTGGCTGGGCTGATTCCGGAAGCTGACAACGTGCTCAAAAAACCAACGACATTACATCCCCGGCGCACTGTCCAGCCTGCCTCCTCTCTCCCCTTTGGCCGTAGTCCCAGCTCTCAAGGTACCTGAGGTGGGGCACCAAAGATTGCCACTTTCCCCTTCTTTCCCTCCACTATTATTCCTTTCTTTTCTCCCCCACCTCTTTTCTTGCCTTGATCCCCTTTCCTTTCTTCCCTCTTCTCTTCATTTTTGCCAAGGGCACTTTGCCAGCACCAGCACCTTACCTCCTCCACTCTCCTCCTTCCAGGAGAAGAAGGAGAGAAGCTAGCTAGAATCAGTCTTCCCTCTACGTCTGCACCACTCCACGGACCCCTTCACTGGCTGTGTGGCAGCAGAGTGGACTTCCAGATGCAAAGTGATTCTGTTGCACATCATCTCCAGACGTCCGAGATTCTGGGCTACATGAAGCTCATACGAGCATAAGAAGAGCCCTGCTGGATCAGGCCAAAGTCTCATCCAGCTTCCTGTATCTCGCAGTGGTCCACCAGATGCCCCAGGAAGCACTCAAGACAACAACAGACCCGCATCCTGTTGCCACTCCCTTGCATCTGGCATTTTGAGATAGGCTACTTCTAAGTCCACGAGGTTGCATGTACCCATCATGGCTTGTAACCTGTGATGGACTTTTTGTCCTGGAATCTGCCCAATCCCTCTTTAAAGGTATCTAGGCCAGTTGCCATCACCACATCCTGTGGCAAGGAGTTCCACATATTAAGCTCAGTGTGGTTGGGATTTGAGCTGTGCTTAAGGGTCAATAGCTAGATTGCCCTTCTTGCCAGTGTGACCTCTAATCCACTCTTCCAAGAGGAGGAAAAGGAATGGAGGAGACAAAAGAGAGTGACTAAGATGATTGCTGGGTTGGGGCACCTTCCTTATGAGGAAAGGCTAGTGCGTTTGGGCCTCTTCAACCTAGAAAAGAGACGCCTGAGGGGGGACATGATTGAGACATACAAAATTATGCAGGGGATGGACAGAGTGGATAGAGAGATGCTCTTTACACTCTCACATAACACCAGAACCAGGGGACATCCACTAAAATTGAGTGTTGGGAGAGTTAGGACAGACAAAAGAAAATATTTCTTTACTCAGCGTGTGGTTGGTCTGTGGAAATCCTTGCCACAGGATATGGTGATGGTGTCTGGCCTGGACGCCTTTAAAAGGGGATTGGACAGGTTTATGGAGGAAAAATCCATTACGGGTTACAAGTCATGATGCGTATGTGCAACCTCCTGATTTTAGAAATGGGCTATGTCAGATGCAAGGGAGGGCACCAGGATAAGGACATAAGAACAGCCCCACTGAATCAGGCCCTAGGCCCATCTAGTCCAGCTTCCTGTATCACACAGCGGCCCACCACATGCCCCAGGGAGCACACCAGATAACAAGAGACCTCATCCTGGTGCCCTCCCTTGCATCTGGCATTCTGACATAACCTATTTTTAAAATCAGGATGCAGGTCTCTTGTTATCTGGTGCGCTCCCTGGGGCATTTGGTGGGCCGCTGTGAGATACAGGAAGCTGGACTAGATGGGCCTATGGCCTGATCCAGTGGGGCTCTTCTTACGTTCTTAACTACAATTCCCAGGAAGCTTTGCAGGTCTCTTGTTACCTGGTGTGCTCCTTGGGGCATTTGGTGGGCTGCTGTGAGATACAGGAAGCTGGACTAGATGGGCCTATGGCCTGATCCAGTGGGGCTCTTCTTATGTTCTTAACATATTGGGGAGAAGACAGGGAGAACCAGAGCATACCAGGGGGAGAAGGGGAAGAGATAGAGACATGGAGCATTTTGGGGGGAGAGAAGAAAGAGAGAAGCAGAGTGTCCCAGGAGAATGGAGACAGAGGTGGACATATCTGGCTCAAAGCAATCTATTTAACCAGCAGGTCATCTGGTATAACCAATGATCCTTCCCCCCCCCCCCCCCAAGAAAAGAGCACATGAGAAAAAGGAACAAAGGAGTTCACCCACAGCTGCTGTGGTCATTCAGATTAAAGGATGCCACTGTAATGAAATTACACTCCCCAAGAACTGCATTTAAAAATAAACCACAGATTTGCTTTGATTTCTGGAAGGATCCAAGGCCAAAGATGGTGGAAGGGTGGGAGGGAGCGTGTCTGTCGGCGAAGAGGATTGCAGAGCATGTTGGCAGGGTGGACAACAAATTCTTCCCAAACGCACAGAAAAGCATCTAGGGACCTGGGGGTGCTAGAAAGTGAGCAGATGATCCTTAGAAACCACAGAGAAGAGAGTTATAAGGCCCAGATAGGAGTGGGCCCCGAGGGCACCAGGTGACACTTCTTTGCAACCTTGGTCTCTCTGCAACCTTTCCGTCCAGGTCTGCTGTTACTGCTGACGGCACCTTCCTACCAAATGCAGGAAGCACCTCCCAGTGAGTGAGTCACTCAAACTCACTCAAGCTCAAGGGTCAACCCAGACCTACTTGCAAAGAGCAAGACTTCCTTACCCCACTCCTCCCTGGTCTCCGAGAAAACCAGGAGATAGGCAGGAGAGTTATCAAGATAGGAAGGGTGGGCATAGCCAAGGGGAAACTGGGCACAGCTGGGAACAGGGGGGTTTGAGTTGCATGGCGATGGGGAGAGAGGACAGGCTAGCTGAGCATGCCAAAATGCACCCAAGGAATGAAGGCTCTGCAGTGGTGTCATTAGGGTTTACATCACCTGGTACTGGAGGCCAGCGCATCCATGATGGACCACCTCCCATGCAGTGGTGGGTGGGGCAACACCCTGGGTGGGGGACATGGTGAGGTACCATTACCCCACCCCCACATTTTTTTGCTATAACGTTTGATTGAATAGAGGTATTTCAACGCAGTCTGTTTCACTGCATTCTGCATAAAATTACACATGAAATGATATATAACATTATGGTATTTGAAAATACCACAATTTAAAAAAATGTTGGCCGGTAGTAGTGTCACCTCCCTGTGTGTGACACCCAGTGTGGCCTGTACCCCTGTACCCCCTAGCTGTACCCCCTAACCCCTGTACTGCCTCGTGGAGAGGACAACAACCCCTTCCCTTCATGGGAAGCAACTTTGTATGCTCAGAAATCTCTATCAAAATGCTCTGAGCATCATCAGGAGATGCCCAGAATTGGACACAGCAGTCCAGGTGAGGTCAGACCAATGCAGAGTGAAGCAGATCCACAGCTTCCCACAGGCATTCTTCTCGAGAGGAAGAAAAACAAGCATGCGCTCCCCACAGCCCCATCAGTCCCATAACCTGTCCCTAGGAAATCCCTGCATCGGTGCTACCTTCCAGGCATGTCTTACTTCACTCAGCTTTCCAGCCTTAGTTCAATATCTCAAATCTCTCCAGAGCGCATGGAGGTTATTTGAAACTGCCACAGTAGAGCTCAACTCGAATGTTTACCACTAAGTGGGTAGGTTGCCGTTATCCAAGATGAGACCAGCATGACTCACAAGTGGAGGCAAGGAAACTATAAAAATCAGGAAGGCTTTCTCTAGAAAAATAAAAGACTTGCCTAAATGAGGAGAACAAAAAGGAACATGAATGCTGGCCAAAGGCACGGAAGCCGACAATAAGCAATGTGCAAAAAGAACATGAGAGTGTGGATTTAAAAAATGAAATGCCCTGAAATGATCACAGAGCTGGAGCACCTTCCTTACAAGAAAAAGCTACAATGTTTATGGCTTTTTAACTTGGGGAGGGGGGAGCTATAAGGGGATACACGAACAAGATTAATAAAATGAAGCGTGGGTGTCCGGAAAATGGACAGAGAGAAGCTCCCTTTCCCCTCTCTCACAATTCTAGAATCAGGGGTCACCCAATGAAATTGACCTGTGGGAGAAATATACTGGGGGAAAAGGGATATTTATTCACACAAGGCATGATCTCCTGAAATTGTTGCCACAAGACGTGATGATGGCCACTAGCTTGGCCGACTTTACAAGGGGACTGGACCAATTCATGGAGGTCAACCATTTCCCTGGCTATATGCTACTTCCAAACGGACGATATTCTCCAGGGATGCCAATGATTGGGACACATTTGACCAGGACACAATCATCCAGGAACCAAATACACTAGTAACCTGTGGGAAATAGGATAGTGGACTTGATGGACCTTTGGCCTGATCTGACAGGGCTTTTCTTGTGCTACGATGTTAATTTTTAGCGTGAAGATGGTTGCCTTTTACTGAGCCTGACCCTTGGTCCATCTGGCTCAGAAACATCTGCACCAGCGGTTCCCAAACACGTTGTGGAGCAAGGTTTGACCCCGATACCACCACAGCGATCGCCTCCTGGAGGGCCCTGCAGACTTGCAGTCCCTTCCACAACCCTTCGCACAGCTGCAGTGAGCTCCATTCTGCTCTCGGAGCTCACTTCTGTTTTGCAATCGTGCAGATTGGAAGTGAGTTCTGAGAGCTGATCAGAGCTCATTCCAGCTCTGCAGAGGGTCACGGAGGTTGCAGGATGCTCCCAGGTACATGGGGATGTCCCCGCGGTGCCGCTATCACTGTGACGCTGTTGGGGTCCCATTTTGGGCCACTCCCCTTAAGGGGGAATGGTCCAGTTTTGGCTCCCAACGGTGGGTTTCCACCCACCACTTTGGGAACCACTCATCTACACTGACTGGCAGGAGTTCTCCAGGGTTTCAGACATGGGTCCTTACCTGCTCCACTCTGAGACACCGTAGATTGAACCGGAGATGTTCTGCATGCAAAAAACATGAGCTATGAATGCTCCTAATGGACCTGTGAACCCAGTGAGTCAGATCATTGGTCCCCCTAGCTCAGTAGTGACCTCCCTACAGGGTCTCACATTGGAATCTTTCACAGATCTACCTACTTAGAGATGACAGTGCTCGAGTTTGAGACCTTTGGCATGCAAAGCAGTTGCTCTGATGATCACATCCCCTTCTATGCAAAATAAAGCAAGTTTCCCAGAGATTCACTTCCGTTTATCTTTGGGATGAGCTTGTTCATAGGAAGAACACAATCTCTTTTTGTTCTACATGTTAGATTAGGAAAGTAAAATCTCCACCACCACCACCCCCAAAATGCATTTTGTCTCTTCTTGGCCCATCCAATATACACATTTCTTTGGAAGCAAGACCCATCAAACATAGCAGGACTTTGCTGTAAACACAGGTAGAACTGCGCTGCAGTCCGTTTCACTATAATGAAAACACCCAACTCTACAGAAAAATGAGGAATGAATGGTCCAACAGGCAAGAGACCCATTTCAATCTTAAGCAGAATACAAAAGAAACATAAGCAATTCTTAGCCGCTTTGAGTACCCGGCAAGGAAAGAAAGCGGGGTATAAATTTTGTAAATGAATAAAAATAAACACACACAAGATACACAGGGTCTGGCTTGCATTTACAACACAATCATATGCTGGTTTACTCAGAAGAAATTTGCATTATGTCCAATGGGGCTTACTCCCAGAAAAGTGCGCTGCAGATTGCGCTGTTAATCAACTGATTAAAACAAAAACTCACCATGAATTTGGTTGGCTCCCGCCTACACGTTTGAGTCCATCATTTTAGTCACCAAAGCCACTCTTAGGAGTGATCACAGACCACCACTGAGAACCATTCCCGGGTCTGTCTCACTGGTGTATATGTAAGGTATATCAATGAAGTCAAGCCCTTTGTAAATTTCCTGCTGGGCAAGCAGACCAGGCGATCATTCACACAGAGAAATACTCTGAAGTGTACTTCAACTATGGTCCAGCACAAAAGGAGAGTGGAAACCTGACCCCAGTGAGACTAACACTCAGTTCATTCAAAATCTCCCAGAAGCAATTCCTTTATTGAGGACGTCGCAAGAAATATGCTCTGCTTGCAGACAGAGAGGAAAGCAGAGGAATTTGTCTTAAAAGCACTAATTCTTAAGAGGATCCAAATTGCATTTCTGGTTTCATGGGAGGGCATTTTGCCAGCTGAAAAACAGTGAATAGGGACACATGTAATTGCTAATGATATTTGGATTGTGCTAGAATCAAGTCTACGTAATTTGCACTGCATGGCAGAAAGAGAGAGTGATAAATTTTACAGCCCAGCCATAACTGGGACTTGCCAGTATGTGTGTGTGTAAACAGACAGCTAGAGGTCTCCTCGAGGGTGTTCTTACTTCGTGTTCTTACTTGGAAACTCCTCGAGGGTTTCCTTACATGGTGTTGAGCCTCAACAGCCTCTATCTCCTCCACAGAGGCTGTTGAGGCTCAATACCAAGTAAGGAAACAAATGTCCCCTTACTTGATGTTGAGCCTCAACAGCTTCTATGAATCTACTCAGATCTGTGCCAGTTAACAGAACCAAGTGGCCCTATGTAGGACTTGCAGGCCTGGGAGGACAGAATGTGGCAGCAGCCTCTGTTGCCACCCCTGCTCCGCCCCCCAGGCCTGGTCCACTTACCCCCCCTCCAGTGCCACCTTCTCCCCGCTCAGGATCGCCTCTCACCGCTTGGTGGCAAACGTACCACCATCGGCTCCTTTGGCCTCTCCAACTGAAGAAGAGAGGCTGTGCCCAGCCATGCTGGTCTCCACACTGATGCCTGCTATCTCCTAGCCACCAGGAAGTGATTTATGGCACTTTGATCATTGCTGTTGCCAGGGGCATGTGTCTGAGATGGGCGCTGCGGCCCAGACGGACTGGGCTGTTAGTCTTTCTATAAGAGTCACTGGAAAAAGCGGAACTCCTAAGCCACGCTGCCTGGAATTTCTCACAGCAACGTTAAGAACAGAATTAATTACGCAAGAACATGGCAGTGACCTTTGACTTTAAGAGGTCATTACATAAGAACATAAGAACAGCCCCACTGGATCATTAGACAAAGTCATGGTGGACAACACACACATCAATGGCTATTTGCCAAGGTGGTGGTATGGAACCTCCATCTCCAGAGGCAGTGTACCACTGAATACTAGTTGCTAAGCAACAAACAACGCTGAGATGCTCTTGCCTTTGTGTGTCCTACTTCTGGGTGGCTACTCTGAGAATGCTTGTCCAGACAGACCTTTGGTCTCCCCCTGCAGGGATTATTTTATGTTCCTACAAAAGTAGGTCAGTACCAGTCATCCATACAGGAAAGAGGGCAGGAGGTCTGGTCTAGAGGGTAGAGCCTCCATTTGCCTGAAGATAATAATAATAATAATAATAAAACTTTATTTTTATCCCGCCCTTCTCCCTAACGGGACCCAGGGCGGCTTCTAACAGGACCCAGGGCGGACCCAGATAACATCCACAAGGTCGCCAGTTTGAGGCCACTGGCACCGTGCGACCTTGAAGCAGCTGACAAGCTGAAGCCGAGCTATTCCATCTGCTCTGAGCGTGGGAGGATGGAGGCCAGAATGTGAAACCAGATCAGAGAGAAACACCTGGATGTTGTGGTTCTTGAAAAAAAGAACCTTCTTTCGTTTGTAAAAATCCCTACGGGGATTTAATCAGCCTGCCTATGTAAAACGCCTTGAATGAAGTCTTGAATAAAGACCAAGAAAGGCGGTATATAAATACCTGTATTATTATGGGTTCATAGGCCAGCTCTTTATTTGGAAATCAAGATTACCTGTTGTTTCCACGATGGAACTGGGACATTTGGAATTCTCCATTGTAGTAGTTTCCAAATTTGGTCTACAGTGCTGTTTAGGCAAGGATCACGACAGTCTCCCTTCCTCCAACTCATGTGTGCCTCAAGACACCTGGTTTGGTCGAATCCAGCAGGGCTCAGCGTACATTTTCTTTCCCTGTATAAGGTACTTCCAAATGCCAAAGCCCATTAGTGTATAACCCAAATGCCATGCAGAAGGCAAAATTCACTTCGTAACTGAAGTACTTTCATGAAACAGATCCTTTCCCTCTGCTGGCTTTGATCTGCCAAATGCTTTCAGCAATAAAAGAAAAAAAAAGAGAGAGAAAGAGGGAGCAGTTCTGCTTGTTAGTCTGCAGAGGGGGCTAGAACCTAAGCCAATTCTCAAAGAGTTTCTCTCTGCAGAGAAAGGCCATACGCGTTTCCAAAGACCATCAATATTCAGCAAAACTGCTCATAGTTCATAGGATCAAGTGGGGACAGTTTGTTCCTGAAGAGGAATCGGAAGGGTGCACATACCAGCCAAATCCAGAATTATTATCTATTGTTCTTTGCATACTGGGATTAAATCTGGATTAGGGAACTTTAAAAGTTAGCTATGTCTTCAATCACAGGGTGCTGTTTCACATGTTATGCGACAGCAAACCCGGGTCTGCCCCTGCCAGCCAAATTAGATGTCACACAGGAGACCAGTGATTAGTATAAATCTGCATTTTGGACAATGTGGGCCTGCCATCTGGGCAGGGGAGATTAGAAAGAGCTTCCTCTTGAACACTAGGGAAGCTGTCACCACTCCAGACTGCACTTCAGCTATGTCCAGGGATAGAATTCCAGATGGGTTTGCAGCATTAAATTAGCAAATCGACTGTGTTGATTGTCAGATGGGTTTGCAACATTAAATTAGCAAATCAACTGTGTGGTTCTCTTGGATTGGGACATTTCCACCTCCATGTGCGGACTGCTCCAGGTGACCAAGGAATCTCAGTGCATTTTGCTTTTTTCCTAGACTCGTGTGTAAAAGTTAATTACAGTCTAGAAGGGTGAACCCAACTGGAACTGCATCTCCAATCCTCACCCCCACATCCCAGATACTGTAACAGGGATGGCGAAACTTGCTTAAGAGCCACAGAGATAAACATCAGATATTTGAGAGATGCCATATTTAAAAAGCATTAAAATTCTTCAATATATTCACTCGCCATGAACATTAAACTTATGTTTTAATGCAGCAGACTTTTGGTTTTTTACCTAGAAAATTATAAAGTCTGAACATTTCTTATTTACCTTTTATATTAATGGTGATGCAAAAAGGAGCCCAACCAATGCATTTCCACAAGCTGCACATTATATCCCAAAGAGCAGCATACAGTGGCATAGCTAGAGGGGGTGCAAAGCACTAAGTTTTGCAGGAAGCCTGCAAGGGACCCCTCCCCCTCTCCTATGGAACCATTCAAGTTGATGGTTGCATCCCACCACCCAGAATGGCTCCAAAGGCGACGGGGAGTGGCTGCTTGCATGCTGCAGTGAGGCTTCCTGCAAAACTTAGTGCTTTGCACCCCCTCTAGCTACGCCACTGGCCGCATGTGGCTCCCAAGCTATGGCTTGGCCACCCCTGGACTATAAGGGGCTTGAGCAGGTGAATTCCTCTCCTTTCCAACCCCCTTTTTATTTTCTTCTTCAGCTGAGAGCTCTCAACATTAAGCAGATCCTGCAAACTGTCAAACATAAGCTTTTGCCAAGCCCTGTATATGCAGTTTTAAAAAAATTATAAACAAATATACCCATGCAAGCTTAGGAATTGCAAATGCAGTCTCCTCTTACTGTGTAGCTGCCACTAGGATGTGCATTCATCCCTGCAGATGAGCTTATGGATACACACATTTTGTGTGTACACATTCATTATCCATGAATACAGGCATTCCATTGAAAAGAAGGCAGGGCAAATGGAGAGCAAACACACTGAGATGTGCAATGGGTGCATACTTATTTACAGCCCAACCTTATGCATGTTTACTCAGAAGTAGCCCCCCTGCATTCAACAGAACCTGCTCCCAGGTAAACGTGCATGGGATTGCTGCCTTAGACGCTCTGGTTCCTGATCCAGGACGTAACGCACGATCTACTTGTTAAATGTGGAATCTCCTTCAGCAGTAAGGATGTGTGAGAAGTGGGGGGAAGGGTAGAAGAAAACAATTTCTTCCTCTTTCCTGCACTGCTCCTCTTCCTCTTCATTAAAATGTCACAACAGAAAAAAAAAAGTAGAAGCAAAATCCACACATGGAAAAGAAAACCCCCAGATCTGCAAGGAAATATACCCGTCCATCAATAAAAGAGGAAAGAGAAAATCCATCCATTAACACAAAAAGCCCTAAATATTATTCCATTGCTCCCTAGGAAAACCTGCCAGCCATTCTAATACAATTCTTGACCTTGACCCAGGGAATATGCTATTTTGGGGAAAGAAATGGCTTGGGGGGGGCTGTCAGAGGGGAAAGATTTTCAACTTCAGAGAGAATCTATTTATTCCTTAAGTCTTTGTCGAGCACACACTCCAGGTCACAGCAGTTTAGATTTTCTATTACCCCTTTGCTATAAAAGAGCAGACAGAATATGAAGATGGAAGACCTCTCTGCCGGCAGTGTATTGAGTGAGTAAACAGAGGATCCGAGAAATGGATGAAGCCTTGATGTGAGGTTGTCCCAAGGGGTTTACTCAAGAAACAAGCAGATTTTTTTTTTTAAATGGGTACTTTTGGAACTACAGAAACCAGAAGTGCCTTTCTGAGGCCTTCAGGAGGTCCTCTGAGAGGCCATGCACCTCCACCCCAGGCCTGTGGAGGACTCCAAAAGGCACTTCTGGTTTTTGTCAGAAATCAGAAGTACCTTTTGGAGGCCTCCAGAAGGCCTCAAAACACTTCCCGGATGCAACTGGAGGCTCTTTAAGCCCTACCACAGATTCCATTATTTGTGGATTTTGGCATCCACAGGGTCTAGGAACAGATCCCCAGCAGATACCAAAGGTGGACTGTACAGACCTTCCTATCTAGGGATCAGACTTCTCAAGTGTAAGGTACAGATTGTGTGAGCTGCTGAGCACGTATTTGGATGATGGCCTGTCCTACTTGCATATGGGAGAGATGTGGGTGCATGCACTTGTGCAAGACCCGGTCACCACCTAACCGTATGCGGACGTGTTTCATCTGAACTGCTACACAATGCATTAATAGAATATTAACAACATCACAAGAGCTCTGCTGCATCAGGCCAAAGGCCAAACTAGACTCACATCCTGTTTCTCACCATGGCCAACCAGATTGCTCCAAGCAACCCACCCATCTCCCACTGTGGGTGCCCTCTGCATGATTTTTCTCAGTGATTTTCAACTGTTGTGCTACAAACTCCAGCATACCTGCCGATCTTTGGCGACACACCGGTCAAAAATTGTTGCTCTAGCACAGGGGCGTCAAACGCATTTCGTACAGAGGGCCAAGCCACATTCATGGTGCCTGCTGAGGGCTGGAAGTGACATTAAGAAGGAAGTGATGTCATTAAGCAGACAATGGCCAGAAATAAGCACTTTGTTCTCATGTTGGAACTCATTAGCTGCAAATGATGGAAGAGAAAATATGCAGATCTTGATCATATTTTCAAGATATGGGAGAGCCCAATTATCTTGTGGGTAGGATAAAAGAGCATCTGTGGGCCGTATTCAGCCATTGGTCCTTGTGTTTGACACCCACTGCCCTAGTATTTTGAGGGTGGGGTGAAAGCTCCTCACCTGCCTGATAGGACAACTCAATGGCACAGTTCTGCCTGATTAGATGAAGTAGGAGGAGCAATTTCTGAATCTGGATGGAGCAATTGGCAAACCAGGGACACTGCAGTGCTAATTATTTTAAAGCCATATTTCATCCAAGCACCAAGGGCCGGTTTTGTACAGTTGTACAACATTGTGTGTCAATAGAACTTCATCAAATGGGATATCTGGAGGAATACGGACATCACGGAAGACAAAGCAGAATGGGACCATCGAAATCCAGCCATCCTTGCTCCAAACTCACCTTGTTCCGACCACCACATTTTTCTGTTAACACCGTAGATCAACCAGAACAAAAGCCTGGATTTTTTTTTTCCCCAGCAGCAAAAATAAAGCTGGAATCACTAACTTAAATGTTGCGTAAATGGGTTACGCAACACGGCTGGGAGGATTTTTTAAGAAACCCATAAGGGAGTCCACAACTGGCTGCTTCTGAAATATTAACTTCCACCCCGCCTTCAATTGCCCAGTTTCCACTTGCGATTCAAAGTGGCTCCAAAGGTCATGAGCTAAATATACAGTTTATGTGAAATGCAGAGGCAGAACAAGTAATTGAATATCATCAGGAAGCAGAAAAATGCTGCCATTTTCTTAATGGCTACAAGCACAAGGTTTATGGTTTACAAATTAAATTTGAGGAGCTACTCGAGCGAGGTCTGCGTTTTGCCCTTCCGATCAGGCAACCGAGGAACTGAGTCACACCGCTGACAAACTGCCAAGAGAAGAACAGCCTTTGGAGTCAGTCAACTCAAAGCATTTTGTCAAGGGTTCTGTACACGACAGTGGGCTCCCAAACTTTTGAGCGCAGCAACCCACCCACTGATACTGGAACCACGTCCACCACTGTGGGTCGCTCAGCGCTTTGCCTGCAGAACATTTCTGGGAGGCCCCTAAAGACTGCTTCTGGGTTGCGCTGGGCCTGAGGCAACACTCTGTTGAACGTGCGGGCCCTGGAATGTCTCCTGGAAGTTGCAGGCACAAATCGTAACCTGGGTGTCACTTCCAGTCACTTCTGGAAGGCATTCTGGGGCTCTGTTGGGAAGATGTTCTGATCGCTCAGAACGTTCCAATGTTCAACTAAAAGCTACCCCGCTGGGAAAGAAAGTCCTTTCATGGTCAGCTCACCTGTGCAGACATTTGATGCCTGCTGCATCAGCGGGGTCTGAGCAGATGGCAGATTCAGGGTGCCTTTCACCCTGCTATCACCACCTCCCTTCAACCCGCCATCAATGGAAGCAGCAACAATCCGCTTCCCACTCACTCACCCAAGCAAGAAGCAGTTCATTCCCGTTCTTACCGTCCTCCTCGTGTGCTGCCGTGAAACCCAGAAGTGCAGGACTTCCCAATTCATTTACAGGAATAGCACAAATGCACTTCCAGGTTTCACTGCAGCATGCGAGAAGCGCAGTAACGATACTGGGTTTTTTCTTCCCATAGTGCAGAGGCAACAGACCTGAGATGGCATCAGATAGTGCTCCCGAGTCCACTGTATCTAGTGTTGTCCTTTGGGACAATGGAGAACAACTCTTCCCCCTCTTGCATAGGACTTCTTTCCATATCGGAAGAGTACTCCTCTGTCTTTTCTCCCCCAGGCTGAGCACACTCAGTGCTTTCAATCTCTTCTCAATGGACTTGTTTTCCCATTCCTCGACCATACCTGTTGCCATTCTCTGATCTGATTGCAATGTGTCTACATCCCATACAGCACTCAGAACTATGCAGTGACCCACACATTTGACTAGAGCAGAATCAAAGTGGAACTGTTACTTCTTGGGACTTGGACACGATAGTTCTGTTCATTCAGCTTAAAATCACATTAGCCTTTGTTGCCACTGCGTCACACTGCTGACTCATCCCCCACTTGGGATCAGCTACAACCCCCATATCTTTCCACATGTATGACTGCTAAAGTCATGTGTATCCTCCAACCCTGCATCTGATTTTGGCTTTCGCCTGTCAAACAAATGCATGTATTCAGACTCTGCAAATATTTCTGTTGAATATGCAAACCAAGTAGGAAGGCCGTCACATCCAACCACATTTTCTCTCTCTCTCTCTCACTCACACACAAAAACACACACACACCATTTATCTTTAGCCAAATGAATACTGGAAAAGAACTCTAGTACATTTTAATGACCTTCTCCTGAATCTTTTTCCAGTGCTCCAGTATCCATTTTAGAAAGGCATAACCAAAATGGCACAGTGCTCTTAAACGATTGATTGATAAGACCTTATTCAAACACTGAAATCTTCCAACCTTAGCTGATGAAGATGATTCTTCCATTCCCAGGAAGAGCTTTATAAGCAGTTCTAAAACACTATGTGACATGCCATTATTTCTTTGAAGGCTGGTGGAAATAACAGACCCACCTCCTGTGTTCCACTAAGAGACTGCCAGTAATTATATCACTGTTGCATTGTTAGTGTATTGTAAGCTATTGGAGAAGACTATTTTCAATATTTATTGAGTACTAATGTAAAAGTTCATTTTCAACACTGCCAGTGCCAAGTTTTAGGGTGGAAGATAATTGTCTTTTCATCAACAACAAAAGCACTGCCATCATACAAAGAAACCAAGCTGTAAAGTTTATGGCAGAAGCTTTCATCACCACCATCTTTGGGTTTAAAGAAATTAATGTGTTTTTATTACATCTTTCCCCCAGTTTTCTTAACATAAATTTGATTCTGGGTTAACAACTGCACGTACGACCCAATAAGAAGAGCACACTAGATCAGACCCAAAACCCACAGCAGCAACCCAGATGCATGCAGTTAGCCTGCAGGCAAGACCTTGTGGTCCTTGTCTTTTGTATTTCAACAGTATCTGGTATTCCGAGGTATGCTGCTTCTGTTCATGGAGGCTCCATCATGGTTAGAAAGAACGTAAGAAGAGCCCTGCTGGATTAGGCCCAAGGGAACCCATCTAGTCCACCTTCCTGGATCTCACAGTGGCCCACCGGATGCCTAAGAGAAGCCCACCAGCAGGACAGATTATTTCTTAAAGTGTAGCTTTTTATCCATTTAAATTAATCATTCCCAGGCTTCCTCACTCTGGACAAACTGGTTTAAGAACACCAATACAAACTGCAAACATACAGGGGGCCCTTGTTATTCATGGGTAATGGGATCAGAAAAATTGACTTGGTGGGCGATATATAACTACTATCCCTCCCCAATAGGAAATAATAGGATAGACTCTGATTAGGACCAGATGATTTGAAACACCTCAAAAGCTTATTTTGAAATATTAAAGTATTTATACTAGTGGTTTCCAAACGTTTTAACACTGGGACCCACTTTTTAAAACACTCTAACAGGACCCACCTAGCTTTATGAGACTTTTAAAAGTTTAGAAATATTTATTTATTTGCAAAAAAAAAAATTCATTTACTTTAATAAGACAGCCCTAATGAACTTTAACGAATGCGCTCCTTCCTTTCCCATTACTCCCCAGGGGGAAAAATTTTTTCTAGCTTTTTAAATTCTTTATTAGAAGGCATCAATTAAGATATATTTATCTCTCTCTGTTTACACATACTTGCAAACTTTAGATATAGGCTGATGGGTTCTGAGCTGTCTGTGACAGATCAGGAGAGAGATCTTGGGGTGATGGTGGACAGGTCGATGAAAGAGTCGACCCAATGTGCGGCGGCAGTGAAGAAGGCCAATTCTATGCTTGGGATCATTAGGAAAGGTATTGAGAACAAAACGGCTAGTATTATAATGCCGTTGTACAAATCTATGGTAAGGCCACACCTGGAGTATTGTGTCCAGTTCTGGTCGCCGCATCTCAAAAAAGACATAGTGGAAATGGAAAAGGTGCAAAAGAGAGCGACTAAGATGATTACGGGGCTGGGGCACCTTCCTTATGAGGAAAGGCTACGGCGTTTAGGCCTCTTCAGCCTAGAAAAGAGACGCCTGAGGGGGGACATGACTGAGACATACAAAATTATGCAGGGGATGGACAGAGTGGATAGGGAGATGCTCTTTACACTCTCACATAATACCAGAACCAGGGGACATCCACTCAAATTGAGTGTTGGGCAGGTTAGGACAGACAAAAGAAAATATTTCTTTACTCAGCGTGTGGTCGGTCTGTGGAAATCCTTGCCACAGGATGTGGTGATGGCGTCTAGCCTAGACGCCTTTAAAAGGGGATTGGACAAGTTTCTGGAGGAAAAATCCATTATGGGGTACAAGCCATGATGTGTATGCGCAACCTCCTGATTTTAGAAATGGGTTATGTCAGAATGCCAGATGCAAGGGAGGGCACCAGGATGAGGTCTCTTGTTATCTGGGGTGCTCCCTGGGGCATTTGGTGGGCCGCTGTGAGATACAGGAAGCTGGACTAGATGGGCCTATGGCCTGATCCAGTGGGGCTGTTCTTATGTAGGAGCTGAGCTCTTTGAAGGGCAATTAGCTCCTACAGTTTGCAAGATAATTGCTAATTGGTCTGCAAAGCTCCTGCAGTTTGCAAAATAGCTACTGAACTCTTTTGCAGGGCAGTTAGCAGCTACCTTGCAAACTGCAGGAGCTGAGCTGCTGGCAGAGTAATTCACAGCTCTCTGATTTTTGAACAGCCTCAGAGCTTGGGGCAATTCGCTATCTGATCCTGCCACCTCTGTGTTTACATTGGAAGCTCTGCTCAGCACTTTGCAACCCATCAAAAACCAGGTTGTAATACACCAGTGAGTCCTAACCCACAGTTTAGGAAACACCAATTTATACTTTTAAAACATTGTGGATTCTAAAACTCTTAACAAATATGTTTTTAGTTGGCTACATGTGAAGTAGGATACATTAAGCTTGGCTGTGACTGAAAATTTTGAAAATCCACAGAAATCCCAGGCTCTTGTCCAAGATCCTCATATGTGCAAGGAATTTTTAAGTAACTCACTGAATTGGACTCTTAACAGTGGGGAATTGATTCAGTGGGGAAGTGCTGACAGCAAAAACCCCTATCACACAATAAAAGACTCCCCAAAGCAGAAAATTCAAACCTAGAAAACTCAGGGCAGATCTGAGGAAAGAGGCAAGCCTTTCCTCACCTGTGAAAGACCAGACAGAAAGAGGCCCAACACACATTGACAGAGCAGGGGTCATCACCAAGAAGACCACCATGTCCCACATCACTGTCAAAGGCACGAGAGCCTCTCTTCCAAAACTTGAAAGGATGGACCAATTTAGATGGAGTTGGCAGTTCTTCAGCTATCTAGGTCCTAAGCCATTTCAAATGTTACTGTCTGGCACCTTGAATCTCGTCTGAAAAGGCAACCAAACTCTTCTTTCTGCAAGCTGCATTAATATAACATCAAATATAATTGTGTTGGATCATGGAACCAATCAGGATTCTTCCTATGTTCTTATTAGTAATGATTGTTAGGAAAGGAACCTCCATATATAGGAGCAGTCCGCCTCTGAAGATCAATTCCTGGTGAACCCTCAGCAGGGTGGAATAGGTTGCCATCATCCCCCAAATGTGAGCTTCCCAGAGGTGTCTGGTCAGCCGCTCTGGGGAACATGAGGCTGGACTAGACAGACATTTGGTCTCATTCAGGAGGGTCCTTTAGGTGCTCTCAACCAATGGCAGTCAGGACAAAGTGAGTGTCTTGTGTGCCCACACATGTATATGTGTGTACAATTTAATGCTGACAATACTATTGGCCAGATGGTATCACAGCGGACTGAATTATCACATTTTGCTCAAGATGCTACAATATTTAACAGCTTCTGTAATAAAGTCTCTCTCCCTCCATCCAAGGAGCAGCTATGTTACCACCAAGCCCATACTGGATGCGATCCATTTTGTTCCCTTCCCAATTCTGGTCCAGGAAGCCAGTGCGATTGCAAGCCCTAATTAGAGTCAAATGAAAATCTCTCGGAACCATCATTAGCAATTAGCAGTGGAAGGGAGGGCGGAGAGAGAGAGGGCTCTGTAGCGCCTCATTTGGAAAGGTATAATTCAGTTGCTCCCGGGAAACATTCAGGTGAAAATGGTGATTATAGCAGAGGCAGATGGGAACGGAATGGAGGAGGGAGACCCACATCGCAGCAGGTCAATATCTGTGTTTGCTTTAGCAATGTCTGAAAGCTCCCTGGGCTGGATCTGGTGAGACCAATCCAGAGACCCGAGCATGAATCAGAACTGAGAAGGGAGAGGGCACTCTAAGGAACCATTTGAGAACACCCCCACCCCCCGAAGAGCCAGGATAGGGTAGTGGTTTGGGAGTTGGTCTTAGACCTGGAGGAGCCATGTTCAAATCTCTGCGCAGCCACAAAGCTTCTTGTGTGACCTTGGGCCAATCACTAACTCTCAGCCTCACCTACCTCACAGGGTCGTTGTGAGGACAAAAGGAGGAGAGGAACTAGGCACACCACCCTGAGTTCCTTGGAGGAAGGGTGGTAAATAGCTCACTGGGGGTCCAATCCTATCCAATGCAGCCCCGAGGTAAAAGGACAAATGTTCCCTTACCTTGAGGAGATCTTCATTTCTGCTTCTCCACTGCATAGTTGATTAAGCTCTGGAAAGTTGGAGAGGATCAGGGTCTGCAGGAACCTGCAGAATCTGGTGGCCCAATGTGTGCTAACTAGACTCATCCCCCCCCCCCAACTTTGGACCTCCACAATCATCACTTGAAACTTAAAAATGAAGATGATGGCAAGTTCAAACCAAAGCTTGGGCCCAAAGGTATAGCAGCTTCCTGGCATCCCAGTTCAAAATCCTACTCGAGAAGAGGAATCTGGACCATAACTGTGGTCAGGATTGGAGCCTCTCTGGTATACCAGGAAGAGTGGGACAGGCAGGATATCTGCATAAACCCTCCATCGTTGCCTACAATCTGTTGGGCTAACAGTCTCCAAGCGTCAACCCCTAGTTCCTGCTGCCTTCCAGACAGCTCCTCTCTTGCTCAGCACTGAGCCCTCTGACTGCTGGCTACATCCCCTGCCTTGCTTGGAAGAGGCATGAGAAACCATCTTAGTGCGCACAAGGTATACAAGTCACAAAGGACAACCCTCACGGGAACACCTGAAGGTGCCTTATCCAGTTAGGCTTTAACTTGTTCAGCCCTTTGCTTGTCTACTATGATAAGCAGTGAATCTCCAGAGTCAGTGACTAGCAGAGCCCTGCTAACCAATATCCTTTTCCTCAGCTGGAAGTACCGGAGATTGAAATGGCAATCCAGTCTGCAGGAATTGGAGCCCACAGGTGGACAGCAAGGAAGCAGGTTGGGGGCTGATGGAGAGAGATGGAATCACCCTCAGCAAACAAGGCCCTTGATCAGAATTCCCAGAGGTCAAGGGCAGCACATGGCCAGGACACATTCAGGCAGACACTTAAAAACCATGATGAAGAGTCTGGAGAAAGGTTTTCAGGACCCTGGACAGGTCCGGAGAGAAGGCTATCTTGAGGCTCAATCTTCAAGCAGGGAGAGGACATACGTATCTTTAGTGCACATGTAGGTTAATGCACATGTATGAACTCTTAAGGTGCAGTGCAATGTGCTGTCTGCCATACTACATCGGCTGACGTATATTTTGAATGATTGGATAACCTGTAATCCTGATTTCTCTTCAACTGGAAAAAAACAAACATCTTCCCCTTCAAATCACTGGAGTAAGTGCACAGAACATACATAAAGAGTTCAACAGTGTGTAAAGGTTGTGGCTTGAGGACTTGGGCAGTGGTCCTGTGTGAGATCAGAAGCTACCTGCTCTGGAGTTGTGCCATTAGCCCACCAAGTTCAGCAGAACCGACACTGACCAGCGGGGACTCGCCAGGGTCCCCAGAAAGGCTACCTAGAAAATGCCAGGGATTGAACCTGCCACATTCATTCTGCAAGCAAAAATACATGTTCTACAGACAAAAGGCAAAGCTAACACTGAGATGACTGTGTGATCTCCACGCAGTTAGAACCATCATCCTCGCAAGTTCAGGAGGCCTGCAAGTGTGTCCACCTGTGAACAGGACCCTAGGACAGTGTGGTAATAGCTGGGGTAGTAACATCACAACACCACTTCTGGGTTCTTCCCAGTGGCTTCATGCGCCTCTTTTCTGCTCCTGAAGAACCAGGCACACAAAGCTGCCAGCATCTCCTCTGTATCTAGGGTGGAGCCTGGGGGATCACAGTCAAGTGCCCCCACTTGGTGTAGTGCTTGGGGCAGGTGCCCCTTAGGCTACACCCTAGAAGTAGTAGGGACAGAGCCTGGTGGAGTCCAATCTTAATGTTTGGGCCAAAATATACCACTACTGATGATTTCTATCTGCTGCCTACATATTGTTCATCCTTCTCTTTGAAATCTAGCCACTACTTTCTATTCAATTAACAGCTCTTGGACAGGCAGTAATGAAAACCATTGCTAAAGAGCAATTAGATGCTGATGTAAGGCTGAACATTCCAACTTTGAACAGTGCATCACAAATTGCTTATCACTGCTGTTGACTCTCCCCGGATCACCACAGCAAGACGCCATCTAAACCCACAGATTTGGGTCCCCAACCAGGGGCAAGACCAGCCAGCCAGATTCTGCTCGCTTATAAGCCATGATTATAGCTGCACCCAAATCCTAGCGGTGACAAGTGATTGGAGGATTTGGGCACAGCTATAATCATGGTTTAAAAGTGGAGGGCGTAAAATGGTTTTTCTACAGCTTTGGTAACTGGGCTGCGTCTTACAAGTGAGATGGACAAAACCCATCAAAAGAACAGACAACATCTCCGCTGTGGGAACAATTGCTAATCAAGCCATCAGACAGAAACAATGGGGTTGATTCAAGCACATCGTCAAAGCCCTCCACACCATACCACACACCAAAGAGGTTTTCAAATAAAACATCCCTTTTTTTCAGGCGGCAAATGTGACTCCATTTTTGATGACATGGAAGTAGCAGGCCATGCAAAGGGGTTTTCCAAGCATATACACTGCACCAAACCACTGGTGCTGCATAGCTGTCAGGTGCCAACTCCAGAGAACATCTTCTGTCTTCCTTTCCTTCCTGTTTTGGGCTGACACTGAAAATTGCGGTGTTAGAGGAAGTAATGGTGATGCTGGACATCCAGGAAGAGAGGTCAGCTCTCCCCACATTCCTCTTGTGTGCTATTATGTGAGAAGATGGAGACTAGGTGCCATGGAAGTGACAGCTGGTAGAGGTGATGGATGGGCACACAGTATGTCCTGTCCACTTGCCACCTCCCCCAACTCACTGCCTTGAAGGTTTCACCTTGCACCAGAGACAGGCTGGCCCTGACTGAGGGTATGAAAAGAATCCAGAGATTTTAATGCTCACCACATAACTTAGAATCATCAAGTTGGAAGATACCCAAAAAAGTCATCTAGTCCAGCCACCTGCCTATAGCAGGAAATTCTCCTAGAGCATCTCCAGCAGCTTCTCTCGAACCTCTGCTTGAAGATCGCCAGTGACAGAGAACACAACCTCTCTCTGCAATCTATTCCACTGCCAAACCCTTATCATCAAGAATTTCTTCCTGATGTCCCACTGGAATCTCCTTTCTTACGGTTTGTACCCATTTGGTCTAGTTCTATTCTCAAGAGGTAAGTGAGAATAAATTTGTTCCATCTTCCATATGACAGCCTTTCAGGTACTGTAATTCAGACAGCAGTAATTCAGACGTCCACAAGTCAGCATGCCAGTGTCCTTGAAGGATCAGCTCTCCCCCTAAGAGCCCTGCGCATTTGCTGTGGTCAAGAGAGAATCTCTCATGAGTTCCGTCACCTCTGTAAATCTGGTTGGTGCTAATCCATGAGAGAGCCTTCTCAGTTGGAATACCCAGCCTGTGGAACTCACTTCCACATTATATGCTTCCTGCTCCTGTCGGTGCTCTGAAGAAATGTTAGTACCTTTTGTTTCGACAACCTTTGGGTTTGATGGGACTCTTTTATGCTTCAATATTTTGTGCTGCTTGCCTTGATGATGATGATGTTACCTTCTGTTCTGTGGTTATTTTGTTTCAATTGGTTTATGAGCAAACTTGGGTTTCTCCAGAATACCAAAACATGTGTCAGACACTAAGGGTGATCTGAATATGGGATGGACTCATTTGCAGGAAAGGTAGGAGTCCGAAATGGTTCACATTTAGAAAGGGTTAGCTACACAACACCCTAACAATATGCCAAGAGAACTTCAACACAACATTTCCTTCCCACTCGAGGTAACTTGACCAGATATGACCCTCCATATTCCAAGCCCAGGAGAAGGACGACAATACCGCAAACAGGAAATAAACCCCTCTGACTTGACAAGGACAGCTCTTTTCCGTCTATGCCTTGCATAAACGCAAAGCCTTTCCATGTCGATCAGTGTTATCTCCTACCTGTCGGTGACCAGTCAGGAACCGTTTTCGCTTCCGGAGGTGCTGGCAAAGGTTGCGGTCGTTCTCCCGATCCGAGCTGTAGTGGTGATGGTGCAGCCTATTCTTCTTTGGGTGGTATGGCAGTCCATTGGTAAGAACTTTCCTTTTCTTCTTCAGCAAGGGATTCTGAGGCTTCTCCAGCAGGCTGTGAGGTTTCACGGCTACATCCTTCTGTATCAAGGGAGAAAGAAGAGCAATCTTTAAAAGCCTGTGGATGTACGAGCGACATAAAGTCCAAAGTTCTGGGGAATTAAGCCAAGCTTCGAAGTTCAAAACGAGAGTTTAGTCATTCCTGAAGCATTTAAAATATCTCCGTACCACTCTTAAAACATAAAATAATTCCAAACTTTTTAAAAAAGATAATTAACAATAAAATACAGGTATAACCTAATTATCCACAAATTATTCACTGGCGGTTTTATCTCAGCACAAGGAGAAGGGCCCCTTCTGTCAGCTGGCAGACAATCATTCTCTCTCCAGGCACTTAGCTTCAGTCAGAGGCAAGTGACCTCTCCCTTTCTCTGAGCATGTAAAAGAATGCAAAGCGGAAGTGATTATCGCCTCCTCTTTGCATTCTTTCCCCGTGCTGCTCTCTGGGTGAAGGGAGGGATCGCTGCCTTGGAGTGAAGCCTTTCTAAGCACCTGGAGAGAGACTGATTGATTGTCTACCTGCTGCCTCTGTCCTGCATTCCAAAACAAAGCAAGGCTTTTTTAAAAATCGCTGAGCAAAAAAATGAATTTCCTTTGATATGATTCTTGGCATCTACAGGGGTTCTGGGAATGGAACTCTGATGGATACCAAGACTCAACCTGTAGCAACCTTCAAACATTGGTATCAAATAAGACCCTGGAACAGCAGAGAGAAAACAGCTAAAACTAGTTAAAAGTAGGATGGAGTAAATAAGTAACTCACTTTAAATTCACCAGGCAATGAATACCATAATTGTAGGGCTACTACAGAGAAGGCCCTGCCTCTCATTTCTGTCAGCCACACAAGCTTAAGTGGTAGGTCAGACAGCAGGGCCTGAGAAGATTATCTTCAGGTTCAGATAAGTTCATATGGGGTCAGGTGGTCATGTTGACCCTCCATATATAGGGGCTTCAAGGTAACAACCAACACCTTGAACGGGGCCCGGAAAGAAACTCAGAGCCAATGCAGTTGACTAAACTCTGATGTGAAACGGTCAGAGCATCCCACAAAAAGTGTCGCCAACTTTGGAACCAACCTCTCTAGCTCCCACAGCACCAACAATATCATTTCATTTGCAGCAACAAGCAGATATTCTGTTATCCTTTATCCTCTAGAAGCTTCCCCTGCTGACCTCTGTTTCTCAGACCTGTTAAGGTCCAGGAGCAGATCAGACCTATTTTTTTTCTGGTCCGTTGGCAACCCCATTTAAGACCGGAGGAACCAGACAGATATTATATTGCTGTCACCCTCCGCAACTGAAAAGTGGCAGTTCCAAGAGATAAAAGCAAAATGGGGGACAAAACGAGGAGAGACAAGGTGACAGTATTTTACCTTTTTAAGTGGGAATGCCATAAAAATACTGACTATCCAGTAAATAGAGACAGTTGGACTTCAGAGACAGCTTGTGGAAAGTCCCTCCATGCTTGGGCCCAGACACTAATGGGCTAATGACATATTATCTTGATTTCTGGGGCATTTGGGGAGTAGAGGGTTATGAAGTGATTGATCCTTCCCTTATCATTGTGGAATTCTCTGCTTCACCCTCCACTGCTGAGAGAGAGAGATCAAGTTTGCAAACAGATACATTGCAAGCTGTTAACAAGATGCTCCATTTTTTTTTTTTAAAGGCAGCATTTAGCTCTGGCTTTTAGCTTTCTTTTTGTTCAGTTGCATCCACTTTCCACATCCACAGCCTTCCTACATGTTCTCCTTTCGACTATAAAAACAAAACCGAAAAAGGATTATGTTCTACGTATTGCGGACAGAATGATCTACCAGGTGGCAGAACCCTGTGATGGCCGTTAAAGACCAAGGCCAATCGACAGAAAAATAAGGCTACACTCTGCCTGCCTGAGATTACGTTGGTCAAAAGAAAAGAAGGCGGAAACTGGCTTCTGTAGCAACAAGATTAGCTTGATTCTTTGACATACAGAAATAATTTGTGAGCCTGACACTGAAATCCACCAAAGGCTCCTTTGGGGGCAGCACTGATAATATAACCACCAAACCCAATCTCGAAAGGAACAATGTCCCTGACGTGGTTGCATGAACTTTTGGACTCTTTCTAACCTCAATTGTAGGTCAGATTCCCACAGCCATTTCAATACACTGGTTGTTACAAGATATACTAGAGGGAGAATTGCGCAGTTTGCTACACAGATCACTGCCATGCCGTTAACTCTGATGATTTTTTTTTTAAATGAAGCCACTGACACCAGGTGATAAACCAATGAGCATGACCAAGGCCGTGGTTCCCAAAATGTGGGTCACATTCCAATGTTTGGTGGGTCCTGAAACGGATAAGCTGATAGCAGACAAGGAAAATGTATTTAGCCCCATGGAAGGTGAAACTGAGCCACACATGTGTTTACTCAAGAGTAGGCAAGCATGCTGTTCTGCCGGATTCCCAATCCAAGCCTCACTTAGGGAACTTATGCCCACTCTAAACTAATTAGCTCCCCTTTCGTTCCCCCAACAATGGCCCCAGTTCTGCCCCACAGTACTGCTGGACCCCACCACTAGGGTAGCTTGCCTGTTTAACCTACAGAGGTCCTCCTTCCTGCCCGCAGCCTCCTGCCACTACAGCAGCCCCTTGGTCCTCAGCAGGTCTTGGGCACAGCAGCCAAACACCAAACTTCAGTGTCTCCAATAGTTTCTGCTGCAGCAGCTTCCAAAGTCCATTCACACATCAGCAGTTCTAGCAGTCCATTAGCCATCAATTCCTCAGTCCATTTCTCCAGTCTTTCCTTCCTCAAGCTTTCCCCCTTCTGCTACCCACACACCCTTCCTGCCTCAGGTGTACCTTATATCCCCGAGGGCCCTATTGCCTTCAAGTGGCTGCAGCTGTGCAGCACACTCTGCTGGATGCCCAGGCCTTACCCTTAAGGGGGCCACTGCTGACACCACACCTACCTCCTCGCCAGCTCTTCCGCGATTCCAATACACATGCTTAAGTCCTCCTCAAAGGGCAGGCTGAGAGGAATGCAACAGCCCTAGAATAGTCCTGATCTGAAGAACATAGGAGCCAAAAAAACTCTCAAGAAGGACTCCCTCAAGCTGACAAGGAAAAATGTATTGAACCCTATAAGAAGTAAAACTGAGCCTCAAGTGAGCACTGAGTAGGCAATCATGCCTTGAGTTTTATCAAAGGGGAATGCAAGGCCATCAGAATGGTCCCAATTTGATGAATGTGGAGCTCACCAGAAAATGGTGCCCTGCCCACCATAGTAAAAAGGACAAAAACAGAGGTCTCATAAAGCTGGATGGGTCCCAACAGAGTGCTGATTTAAAAAAGTGGGTCCTGGTTCTAAAAGGTTAGGGAACCCTGGGGTTGAGGAGTGCCAAACCGAAATTAAAAAGTAGAGTTGTGATGAAACAGGGGGTGCTTTTGCAAAAAATCTCAACATTTTCCCATATCCCTTCTTCTTTTCCGTAGCTGTCCAGGGGAACAATGTTGCTTTAAATTTGAGACTGTGCAGAGCCTCCTCCCTTCCTGGAGGAATAAAACAGGTTTTTGTTTGTTTGTTAAGAAACCTTGTAAATACCAAGTCAATTCCAAATTGAGCAGGGGATTGTTTGCCCATTGCTGGTGTTTAGTCATGTTCCATTAGCTGAGGCTTGAAGGCAAATATTTTCTATCTAACAATGCCTCTGCAGTCATCCCTTTCAATACTGGAAATCAACCTTTCCTTCTTTTACAAAATTTATAAAACATTAAGCAGTCGTTCAGAAACAGATCAATACAGAGATGATTACAGGGATACGGGAGGATTAAGCATCAGATTTATCCCCAAACTGGATTGAATTAAATGTTCTCTGATAACCCTTAAGATGCACTGTCAATACTCTTAATTCATAATCTATGTGTTTGGTGCTTAAGTAAACAGTGGGAAGGAGATCAGGGATGGTTAAGGAGAATGGCCTGCAGGGACATGATGTTAAATGGCTAAGTCTAAGCAGATCTCAGTCGGCTTAGTTCTTCTTCTAAAACTACCAATATATGATACATGCATGCAACAGTGGTCTGCTGTCTGCAGTTGTTGGGGTGAGTGGCTTAAGCTCAGTGGTAGAACATTCATTTTGCATGCAGAAGGTCCCAGGTTTGACCCCTGGCAGCATCTCCAGGTAGGACCCTGTCATGAATATGTACAGTTTAGGCCTAGTAACATGTAAAGCCTGAACCAAGCTAAAACAGTAACAGGGAAGTGGCTTGCAGTCCTAGCTGCTATGAATTTACAACTCAATGGAAGGTGATAATGTAGCACCTAGGCAGCCAGAAAGACGCTCATCAAGGATGGAATGCAGCTGTAGATCTCCAGGGGGGAGGGAAGAGCTGAGAGGGGAGCATCCAGCCCCACTTCTGGGGGACAGGATTTTTTGGTCTTTGTCTCTTGGTGAGATAGGTGGTGGGTGTACATCCTGCCACGCCAGGACCATGTGGCCTCTTAGGTAACTGACCTGAGGATCTACAAAAGAAGCTGACCCAGGTGAGAGTCAGAGAATAACAGAGTTAGCCAGTTAGCTTTGTTGTTTTATGCTGATACGTTTGCTAGAAGTTTTTATGCCTCTAGCATTTGCTGCTTTTTGTGACCTTATGTACTTAATAAAGTAAAAATCCTTTTACCATGTTGGTTCATTGTCTGTTGGGGACAAAGTTTCAGAATCCTGCCTAGCCGTTCAGCAAGCTACCAAAAATCCTCATTGCGGACTAGTAATTTGAGGACTGAGACTTTAAGTGAAGAAAGTGCTCAGTGCCTACAAGGGATATAGTTAAGCCTAGAGGGTCTCAGTGTCCCTGGACTGAGGCACTGGCTCTTACAGGGTGGTGGCAGTACTACCAAACAGGGATCTTTGAGGGCTCTAGGGTTCAGAACCAACAACTCTGAGCACCCCAAGACCCAAAAATACCCCTCTCTGAAATTTTGAACAGCTGCTGCCATGCAGTGGAGGCAGAAGAGGGTCAGATGGACCAAGGACCTGAATCAGTAGAAGGCAGTGTTCTGCCTGATTCCCAGTCCAAGCTCCACCTGGAGAATTATGCCCACTTTTAGCTAATTAGCTCCCCTTCTTTCCTCAAAAATGACCCTGGTTCTACCCTGCAGTGCTGCTGGACCCCACCACCATGGTAGCTTGCCTGTTTAACCTACAGAGGTCCTCCTTCCTGCCCGCAGCCTCCCGCCACTACAGCAGCCCCTTGGTCCTCATCAGGTCTTGGGCACAGCAGCTAAACACCAGTCTTAGTGTCTCCAGTAGTTTCTGCTCCAGCAGCTTCCAAAGTCCATTAATCCAGTCTGTCCTTCCTCAAGCTTCACTCCTTCGGCTACATACACCAAACTGTCCCTTCATCAGGTGCTTACATCCCTGAGGGCCCTATTGCCTTCAAGTGGCTGCAGCTGTGCAGCACACCCTTTGCTGAAAGCCCAGGCCTTAACTCTTAAAGGGGCCACTGCAGACACCACATTCTACCTCCTCGCCAGATCTTCAGCGATTCCAGTACAGGCAGCTTCTCTATTCCCAACAATGCTGGAAAGGAACACACACCCTGGAGTGTAACTGGTGTTGCATGAAGCTGAACACCCAGTGGAATTGCTAGAGAGAGTGGGCCGCACGGGGTTATATGCGCAAGGGGGGATGACACCACTACTGCAAGATTTTTAAAATCTTGCTGTATTCAAAGAATAACATCATATTATATAGCAATCGATGTGCAATTTCAAGCAGAATGCAAGGAAACAAAACACGTGGAAATATCTCTATTCTATCAAAAGTTAGAGCCCAAAAAATCATCGCCATGCCACCACTCAGGGAATTGCCCCACCCACTGCATGGAGCAATGTCCATCACTGGGTCACAGGGTGACACAAACCCTCATGATGACACTGACAACATCACTTGCCATAAAAGAAACCAGCATCTCTCTTATTCTTACAGTGGTCACAATAGGGGTCTGAGGTCCCTTTTGTTTATCTTTTGGCTGGTTTTGAATATCCTAGTGTGGTTAGTGAAAGTGTGCATCGATGTCCCAAAACAGTCCACTGCTTTACTAGGTCTTAGCCATCTTTTATGCGTGCTCAACTATCCCAGCTTTGTGAGAAACCGTCTTGGAATCCCATCCCAGAGGGGCATCTGGTGAAATCTCATTTTCTCAAGTGTCCTTGAAATGACAGCCCCCAGATGAAGTTTCCAGACACGACATTTACTCAGTGAACCAGATCTGATTAATTTGAATCAGGCCAGCACCACCAGAACTACCTCCTTTGTTGCCTTGTCCTTAATGTTCACCATTTAAAATGCAAGTTCTCCTGGGAATCTTCCAAGATAAAAAACGTTAAAAGCTGTTTCCATAGTAAATGAAACCATTCCATTTCCTCTGTTTTCATTTCCTACGGAATACATGAAGTGGAGACTTGTGCGTATCTGCCACACTGGGAATGTTCAAACAACGTTCAAACAATCTTCTGCCTGCACAATGTGTGCCCAGTGTACACATGACTGTTGATTTGTCGTTATTTATACATTATGTTCCAACACGTGTACAGTGACACATGCATCCCCTGGGGGCTGGGGATAAGAATAGGCCCTCAGTTTGGCTGTACTTGTCGTAAGAGGCGACTAAACAGCCACCGGGTAGATGGGACTCGTCAGCCTGGGAAGGCAGCTCATCTGAGAGAAGGAAAGCTCTGATCCCAAACCTCCACTGCCTCGTGGCTACATCCAGTTATGGAAAAGGCTTCAGGAGTCAACCTCGAGGCAAAATCTGGAGCCGGAGTCCCTGAGGCAGTTCATGGCTGAACACAGTCACGTTCTGGCAACTCCTGCGACGCCGCTGGAACCAACCATATTGGCCTCTGCCTTTCCATTGGACCATTTCAGCGACGTGGAGAGGGGGGATTTGCTGCATGGGTAACAGCCTATCCTCCATACCTACTTTACCCAGGCTTCGCGCACTGGAGAGGACACTCTGTTCCAGAACCACCATTCAGAGCGTGACACCATAGTCTTCCGAGACTGAAGGATGCCAACATCAGACACATGCAATTTGCACTCTGTGTTTGACGGGTTCTGGCCCTGGGTTGACTTGCGCAACAAATTCATGCACATTTAAGGCCATAACTCAATGCATAGAGGAGGAGCGTCAAACCCATTTCATACAGCAGGCTGAGTAGCATTCATGGCAACTACTGTGGGCCAGAAGGGATGTCATTATGCAGGATGTGATGTCATGAAGCAGGTGGTAACCAGAACTAAGCAGTTTCTCTCACTTAGGAACTCATTAGCTGCAAATTACAGAAGAGAAGAGAATGATTTTCACACACACACACCCAAAAAAAGATAAGATGCCACCCAAATTATAGAATTCACAGGATCTTTAACTGTGGTCAGATAATAGGTGCCCACTTAAATTCATTCCTCTATTGTGCCAACCTTGACTCCTCCTCTTTCCACTGGATGACCCCAGTTAGCCCAGCATCAGTGTATTCTGGTCACAACTGCTAACCAAGCCTGTGATCCCATGGACATAGTAATTATCATTATTTAAAGGCAGGAGAGTGCAGGAAAAGAGAGGGAGAGATGTTTGTCTTTCTGCCGTTTGCTCCCAGCTGATCAGCCCAAGAACACAGCCAACACAACCACTATTTGGAAGGCAATATTATGTGCTCTTAGTAGTAGATTAATGAATATAATTATCTCCCATTGTAGAAGTGCAGGCTGCAAACCCTGTAATTTATAGGGAGCTATAAAGTTCTAATGTGTTTTTATGTCCATAAGCTGCTTAACCATAATCTAATGTATTTGTGACCAACCTCCTTTCTAAGTGGTTTGCGGCTGTGCAACAGGAATAAATCCTTCCAACCGGGCCACTCTTGCCTTAATATGGCTCAAGTGGATAAACCAACCTTTCAGTCGGGTTTCTGGAGAGGAAATAGATGCTTTAAAATATGGATTGCCCTTGAAGATGACGTCAGAGCAGCTCCCTAGCATCTGGATTGACGTACAAATTTGCCCAAATAGATTCCAAACTAAGCATTACCACGTTTCTGGGTTCTAACTCTGGTTGGAGATGCTAAATAAGATCCTGGACATGGATCTGTGCATAAAGATGCTCAATGAAGGAGAACTTTTCTTTGAGTCACTCAACAAATTGTGCATAAATGGCAAGTAATTATCTGCTTTTATGGTTCTGTTTTGGACCAGATTCTAGACCAGTCATTTTCAACCACTGTGCCGTGGCAGACTGGTGTGCCATGGGAATTTGGGAGAGGGTCATTTATCAATAGGACCATTGGGAGATGTGAGCCTCCATTGACAGCACAGTGTGTCTTGTCAATTATCAAAAAGCTTATGGTGTGCCTTGACCATTTTAGTGCCTTGCCAGTGTGCAGCGAGATGAAAAAGGTTGAAAATTACTGCCCTAGACACTATGTTCAGGGCAGACAAATGGGACAGGCCCGTTAGTCCATCAGAGACCACCGGTTTTCCATGCAAAAGATTCCAGATTCAATCCCTGGTATCTCCATGTTAGGCTAGGAAAAAAGTCTCCCATCTGAAGTCCCTGAGAGCTCATCCCATCAGTTGAAATAGACAGCACTGAGCTAGACAGACAAATAGTCTGTCTCACTATAAGACAGCTTCC
The DNA here is from genome assembly GCF_035046505.1 of Tiliqua scincoides. Classification (NCBI taxonomy): domain Eukaryota; kingdom Metazoa; phylum Chordata; class Lepidosauria; order Squamata; family Scincidae; genus Tiliqua; species Tiliqua scincoides. The sequence continues at coordinate 55,655,174 of NC_089828.1, forward strand.
TGAGCTCACTAATCACCACTAAGACAAAGAGTGATTTTTAAGACTTCTGCATTCCTTGCCTGCTTTTGTCCACTAGCATTTCCTGGAGCCAGTGGTGTTGCATGGGGGGGAGGTGCGGGCTGCACTGGGTCACATACACAGGGAGGTGACACCACTACTCACCAAATTTTTTAAAATCCTGGAATTCTCGAATAATACCATCATATTATATATAATCGATGTGTAAATTTCATGCAGAGTGCAATGCAACAAATCGCTTTGAAAATCTCCATTCTATCAAAAGTAATAGCCAAAAAACCAGAGGAGGTGGGGAAATGGTACATTACCATGCCCACTGCCCGGGGCATTGCCCTACCCCCTCATAGGGGTGTGGGGCACCCCCGCGTCCATCATAGGGGTGATGCCTGGCCTCCTGAACTGGGTGACGTAAACCTTAGTGACGCCACTGTGTGGAAAACCACCCTGTGGGGAATGTTTGGACAGGTTCATTTCAGTTTTGATTTGAATGCTTGATCAATATTTCGAGAGAAAGAGGAAAGCAACAAGTCATAGCCAACACTGAGAATCAATTAAGAACCTCTCACAGTGTCCAACCAGAGACCTCCCAAAAATGCACAAGTCGGGGATGAGGACAACAGCTCTCTCCTGCCATTGCTTTTAATTAACTTTCATATTTTGATACCATCCTTCCTCTAAATGGTTCAGGGTGGTATACATGGCTCCTTCTTTTTGTCCTCACAACAACCCTGTAAGGTAGGTGAGGCTGAGATATAGAGTTACAGAGTGACTAGAACAAAGTCACCCAGGAAGCTTCAGGGCTAAGTGGAGATTTGAACCTGGATCTCCCAAGTCTAAGTCCAACACCACAACCACCACACCACCCTGGCTCTTCCCTGCAAGTGATATTAAGTGATCCAGTCTAACCTGGAATAAATTCCTCCCAAATTTCCCTGAATATACATTCCAACTACAATACACAACTTTTAACAGCCATCTCAGAGTATCCTGGTCCCTCAAACATCTTCCCCCTTTCCCCTTGCTACCCCCAATGTCTAGAATTACCAACATGATGCCACTTCTCTTATTTCCAAAGATCCTCCTCAAAACCCACCTTTTCTGGTCAAGACTTTGTCCCCCAAGTCCCCATATATCAGCCTAAACATCCAACTTGCTCCCCTTCTCGGCTATCTCTTTTAGATTGGGAACCCTTCAAGTCAGGGAAATGTCTTTTCCTTCTTTGCAAAATTTCATATCCATCGACAGTGCTCTATGGATTAATCAATTAGTCAATTAGCAATTATCTGTGAGGCAGTGGATCTTAAAGTATTTGTGAATGGACGGCACTTTCTTTCATGCAAGCGCGCAACATTTTTGTCTATCCCACTTTTTCTCTCCCCACATTTTTGGTCTACCCCACATTTTTGTCTCCCTGAGGCACCTGGTGGGCCACTGTGAGCTACAGGAAGCTGGACTAGATGGTCTTCAGGCCTGATCCAGCGGGGCTCTTCTTATGTCACTTTCCTTAGTAGCTCCTCATGCCCTCCCAAATCTCCTTCTGGGGGTTTGAGGACTCTCTGAACCAACTCAAAAAAGAATCCAGCAGGTGGGACCGTGGCCAAAACATCCCTTGAGAGGCGGGACGGCCTTCTGTCGGCAGCAGAAACACTTCTCAGCCCACTCAGTCACTGCAATTATAACATACAACAAACACTCATTTGAATGAGAGGCGAGCTCTTCAGAGCCATCTTTTGACACGGAACGCAGGGCCATTTCGCAGTCCGACTGCATGTCTGAGGAGAGCCGGCCAGGCTCAAAAGCTTAGGGAGGATAAATTGGAATCATCGCTAGTCAATAATGAATGCATATCTCCGAGCTGAAAATGTACCACTTTGCAGCTTCTGTGAGGTGTGATTTGGATTCAATTAGGAGCAATGCAGTCTGCTGGGGGGGGGGGGTGTTTCTTTTTCACAAAATCAGGAATGCAGCTCCCAGTGTCCCTATCTACCCCACTTCCTTGTCTCTGGGGATTCATTCCCAACAGTTTCACCCTCTTTGTGCCTTTTTGCCTGCTTAAATTAACTGAGAGGCACTAAAGGAAGGGTTTTCTTGGCAAGCTTTCTGCAGGCTGTTAGGGCCTTTTTTCCCCTGTGCTACTGCACAAGGGAGACCTGTGACCTGCACACCAACTTAGGCTAGTTCAGCTCCCTCTCCAGAATCTCCAGAAGTTAAATGTCAGAAGGGGCAAGGGATAGATGCAGCTCGTCTATAAATCCATGGATATTTTATTTATTTTTCATTTTTTATCCCATCCTTCCTCCAAAGAACTCTGGTAGATGTACGTTAATTCCTCCCCTCCTTTGGTCCTCACAGCAACCCTGTGAGATAGGTGAGGTTGAGAGATAATGACTGGTCCAAGGTCACCCAGGAAGCTTCATGGCTGAGCAGAGATTTGAACCCGGATCATCCAGTTTGAAGTTCAACTCCCAAACCACCACACCATCTGGCCCAAGTATCCTCCTCCGTGCATGAGTCAGCTCCGTTAGTCACCACAGCCATCACTCCACCCTTTGAATACAACGCACACACCCTCCCCTCTTTCTCTGCTTCCCCTTCCTGCTGTTAAAAAAGACAGAGGGAAGAGCGAGAGGAAATATGTGGAGGAAAAAGAGAGTAGTGTCCTAGAGCACCTCCCAGGGCACTCTAGGATGCCACTCTCCTTCCTCTTCCACACACTTCCTCTTTTGCACCTCCCTGCCTCAGATGGTGGGTAGCGAAAGGAGAAACAGCAGCTACTATCCATACTGCTACAGTGCCACTTGTGGACTTGAGAGGGATTTGAATTCATGTCTCCCAAATCTCCAAGGTTCTGTGAATGACCTTGGACCATTCACCATCTCTCCACCCAACATAGGTCTGTTCTGAGGATCACAAGGGACAACTGTGCCCTGTTTCCTTGAGGAAAGACAGGATTTGATGGTAATAAAATGCAGTGATACTGTCTAAAGAACTTACAATGTATACATTTCCTTTAAAATATGCTTTTCTTTTATTCTGCATTTCCTTCCAAAGCAAAATTCAAAGCAGCTAACAGCAAATTAGGAGGTTTTTAGGTTGGTAGGTAAAACAGACTTCATTTTTTTTTTTTGCCATGGTCTTGTCCAGTGTAAAGGTTATGCCAGAAACACCTTGCAACATGAAGCGGTGGAATTCCTTGTGGAACTCCTTGCCACTGGCTGTGCTGATGGCATCTGGCCTAGATGCCTTTAAAAGGGGATTGGACAGATTTCTAGAAGGAAATCCCATCACAGGTTTCAAGCCATGATGGGTATGTGCAACCCCTGGTTTTAGAAGGTTACCTCAGAAAGCCAGGTGCATGGGAGGGCACCAGGATTCGGGTGTCTTTTTGTCTGGAGTTGTCCCCTAGGCACCTGGTGAGATACAGAAAGCAGGACTAGATGGGCCTTTAGCCTGATTCAGTAGGGCTCTTATTGTGTACTTAAGCATTTCCATAATTTTTAGTCAACATTGTTGGCACCTTTAGTCTCGAAAGACTCTGGTATCGCGCTCTGAAAGGTGGTTCTGGAACACCATCTAGTGTGGCTGAAAAGGCCAATTCAGGAGTGACAATCCCTTCCACACTGGGAGCAAGTGCAGTCTGTCCCTGGTCTGTCTCCCTGGCTATGGGCCTTCCTTCTTTGCCTCTTAGCCTCAGACTGTTGGCCAAGTGTCTCTTCAAACTGGGAAAGGCCATGCTGCACAGCCTGCCTCCAAGTGGGCCGCTCAGAGGCCAGGGTTTCCCACTTGTTGAGGTCCACTCCTAAGGCCTTCAGATCCCTCTTGCAGATGTCCTTGTATCACAGCTGTGGTCTACCTGTAGGGTGCTTTCCTTGCACAAGTTCTCCATAGAGGAGATCCTTTGGGATCCGGCCATCATCCATTCTCACAACATGACCGAGCCAATGCAGGCGTCTGTTTCAGCAGTGCATACATGCTAGGGATTCCAGCTCGTTCCAGGACTGTGTTGTTTGGAACTTTGTCCTGCCAGGTGATGCCGAGAATGCGTCAGAGGTAGCGCATGTGGAAAGCATTCAGTTTTCTCTCCTGTTGTGAGCGGAGAGTCCATGACTCGCTGCAGTACAGAAGTGTACTCAGGACGCAAGCTCTGTAGACCTGGATCTTGGTACGTTCCGTCAGCTTCTTGTTGGACCAGACTCTCTTTGTGAGACTGGAAAACGTGGTAGCTGCTTTACCGATTTTTTAGTCAACAAAAGATTTTTTAGTCAACAAAAGAATTTAAAAAGTAGAACATGAGCTAACATCTCTTAAAAAAAAAAAAACCCCAACATCTGCTCCAATCAACTGCTGAATAGCAAATTATTCAACACCACCAACCATCAAAATGTGAATCAGTCCAATCAAACATGCCAGGCACTGCAACCCACAGAACACTTAAGGAATTGAAAGGGGTTCAAATCTAATTATTCCAACTAGAAACAGGGTTTGTGACCATCTCTTATGGAAAAAGGAAGGCTGAAGACAGCTATGTGGGTGGTAATGCAACAGGGGAGACGCCTGGTCTCAAACTGGCTGGGAAGATTCATGATTGCATTTCTTTCCTTCTCACACAATCAACCAAGTCACACGCCTATTTTACAGAGGAGGAACACTGAGGCTGAGGGGTAAGTGATCCGCACCAGTCTAGCCATGGCACAGATTCCGTTTGATTGCCTATTGTGAAACATCAGCCGTCGTCAAGCTTTGCCAGTCAGAAGCTAGCCAGTAAAATTATATAAAGATCTCATCACTGACTCTCTAGCCCTCCTCCCCTCCCTTCCCACACATACTCAAGTTTTCACTTTGCTTTTACAAGCTCACCCACCCCACAGTTTTGGTTTGTTTGCCGTCTAGCCTGACAAATCATCCTATAGAATTCCTACAGGATTCTGCCTAACCTCACTCATTCTCATTCAAAAGCCCTCTGCGACATCAGAGTTATGATCCTTGAGACAGATGGTAGTTATGCTTTGTTCAAGCAGGACAGAAACATATTCCCTAGGCCTGGATCGACTCTAATTTCTTCCAAGTCATGATCTATGCATGTTTCACATTCTGTACCAGCAGTGATGTAACAACATATATTAGCCATAACAGCAAAATGGAACTTCCATATACAGACCCACTATTCCTCTGAATACCAGTGGCTGGGAACAAACAATGGTTTTTTGCCTTCTTGAACGGCTGGTGGGTTTCCCTAACTTGCACTAGAGCAGGGGTCTCTCAACTTTTTGACCAAAGAGCCGCATCAAATATCTGGCACAGTGTTGAGGGCTGGAAAAAAAATATAAAATTTAAATAAATACATTAGGATGGAACTTAGATGAATGACTGAAATGAATGAATGGGCTCAAATGTCCAGGACTTCTCCAAGCACCAACACAGCCCAAGAAATAAAACACACGCTTAAATAGACCCCCATTCTCCCACCCCATAAGCACAACTCTGGTTGCGTTTGATCAACTGGCCAGCGGCTCTCAGTTGATCAGAGGCTGGCCGCAGGCTGCATTTGGCCCCCAGGCCGGGGTTTGGAGACCCCTGCACTAGAGAAACAGGATGCTGACTTAGGTGAGGTTTGGGTCTGATTGATCAGCTAATTCTGATTAGCAATGATTAAAATGGAACTTCCATGTATAGAGATCGTGTACTTTTAAGTACCAACTAATGAAGGCACACAATGAAGGAGAACTGTTGCCTTCATCCCCGACTCATGGACTTCTTGCAGCAAAACCAGGATGCTAGCCTAGATGGACCTGAACAAAACCCAGCACAGAGAGAGAGAGAGAGAGAGAGAGAGAGAGAGAGTTTTAATATCCCTATCCAGTCATCAAGGGCAGCTCCACATAGAACATATAACAGTAGTCTAGCCACAAGGCTGCCAGCCTAGGAAGCCTGGAGCTTCTGCTTGGAATGAAACAGCAAAGCTCACTTTATTATAGATCACAAGGAGATAATTTATCAAGCTCTCAGCCAAAAGAAATTTATTTTTCACAGTTCCTCCATTTAAAAGCACTTCTCTTGTCATCTAGCATTATGAATTGCCTGTTTCAGCTACAGCGCCAGGGCATCCACAAATGTTGGCATCCACAGTCTCCATTAAGCACCTTCCTTAGGGGAAAGACAGCCACAATTGAGGCTTTTTTTTGTTTGTTTAGAAAAAAGGCAACTGGGGCGGAGTATGATTCAGGCTTATAAAATTATGCATGGTATGGAGAGAGTAGCGAGAGAGAATATTCTCTCTCTCTCTCTCTCTCTCTCTCTCTCACACACACACACACACACACACACACACACACACACACACACACCCCTAATGAACATCAATAAAAGTGACTGGTGGGAGAGGGATAAGTCCTTCCTTCATCTCCTTCTTGTGGTCTTCCCAGAAGAATCTGGTGGCCCCTTGTGGGAAACAAAATGCTTGACTAGACAGAGTCCTGGTATGATCCAGCAGGGCTCCATATACATTCTTATAATATGAAACCATGAACGCTGGGTCTATCCATGACTATTAGCCTGCATGCCTTAATGGAACCTTCACTGTCAAAAGCAGTCTACCTCTGACCAACTGCTGGGGAGAAACAGCAACTGACTTGCTCATGGGCTTGCCTGAGGTTCCTGGTTTGCAGGACAACATTTGACAAGCTGGAGCTTTGGTCTGAGTCATCAGGGCTCAGGAAGCGGGCGACATGAGTGAGACTATACATAAGGATGGATAGAGGGATGTTCTTTTCCCTGTTACATAACACCAGAACCAGAGGACATCCACCAACTTTGCGTTTGGGGAGAGTTAGGACAGATAAAAAGGAAATATTTCATTACCCAGCATGTCATTAATCTGCGAAACTCCTTGCCACACAGGATGTGGTGACGGCGTTTTGCCTAGATGTCTTTAAAAGGGGATTGGGGAGATCAATGGATGAAAAGTCCATCACGGGTTACAAGCAATGAAAAGTAGGCTACCGCTGAATGCCAGATACAAGGGGGGGTGGCAACTTGTTGTCTTGTTGCTGTGTTCCCCAAGACACCTGGTATACCACTGTGGGATACAGGAAGCTGGACTAGATGGGCCTTTGGCCTGATCCAGGGGGCTCTTCTTATGTCCTAGGGCTCTGCTTTCATAAGATTATCCAGATCTGCCTTGAGCTGAACCAAGAGCTACTGTTTCATCCTTATTCCTGTAAAAAGTACTCATCTACCTTTTTTTTCCCCCTCAATTTGGTGTGGTTTCTCCGATGCGCTCTTTCCACCAGGCTGATAATCAGCTCCTCATATTTCTCCAGTGAGAGATTATTGGGCTTTCATTTAACGTCCCCCTTGTTTAGTCTCACAGGAACCAATACACTTGTAGCGGCGTCTCGACTTCAGTTCTCATTAAAGGAGGAAAAAAGGCTTATAAATTCAATCAATCTTGGAGGCTGGCCAGGATGAGTCATGCATCTGCTCCAGAGATGTCGCTTCCCTAAAAGCATTTGGTTCACTGTACACACCAGCTCTCCCTTGCTTCTCCGTCCCCGCCTGTCCCTGCACTTCAAGTCCATTCACAAAGCTCATTCATAAGACTCGATGGGGTAACCGTGGTGGGGGAGCAACATTAGCAGTCTTGAAGCTGCTGTTTACCAATGCAACATGCGGTACTTAACCCTCAGGTCTGCTTCTGAGTGGCAGGTCAGATGTATCTAAAACCCTGAGATTTCTGCAGGACTCTGGTGATGAGATAAGATTACCGAACCTTGAGAAACTGGGGGGGAGTAGAATTCAGTCCTGGGGTGGAGCCCGGAGTAAAGGGGCAGAGCGCCAGAGAGGTTCAAAATGATGCCAGCTTCTGGTTGAACATCAGGAAGATCTTATTGACAGTCAGGAGTGTTTTGGCAGTGGAACAAATTGTTGAAGGAGGTGGTGGACCTCCCTCGCTGGAGATCTTCAAGCAGAGGTCCAATAGGAACCTGCTGGAGATGCTCTATGACAGGGGTGTCCAAAGTTTTTAGCAGGAGGGCCACATCGTCTCCCTGACACTGTGTCAGGGGCCAGGGGGAAAAAAGAATTAATTTACATTTAAAATTTGAATAAATTTACCAAAGTTTACATAAATGAATATATTAAAGATGAACTTCTATGAATGAATGAAGGTCTTGCAATAGCTCAAGGCCGATAAAAGGCCTTGCACAAAGCAAGGCTGGCCTTTCCTTTGCTGCCGCTGCTGCATCACAGACCTGAAACAGCAAGCAGCGGAGGGAGCCCTCATCCCACAGCTCACGTGAGAGGAAACAGTTGCCCTCACACTGATAGCAGTTGCATCGGGCCAGTGCGGGCTCCAACAAATCTCCGGAGGGCCAGAGGCTCATTGGAGACTGGGGGTTCCCTGAGGGCCGCATTGAGAGGCCTCAAGGGCCGCAAGTGGCCCCAGGGCCGGGGTTTGGGCATCCCTGCTCTAGGAGAACAGTCTCCAAACTGTGGACCACATCCCTGCACAGTGCAGTGCTTTCTGTAATGCACCACAGTCTCTTACCTTTCCAGGCAATCTGCTCAGAAACCTGAGCTGGGCAGCTGCTACAGTTGCTCTTCAACCCAGCAGGCTCTGCAACCTGATTTCCAGGTAGAAGCAGCTGCCCAGGGCAAATTTCTGAGCAGATCAGTCGAAAAGATAAGACGCTGTGGAATGAAAAGCGCCCCCAGGGGTGCCTTTTCTGAATGGTCATGGATCATGGTTTGGAGACCAGGCCAGAAGTTGAACTAGATGACCTTGTTGTCCAACTCAGGGCCTCGGAGAGGAATTTTATCAGGGGGTACAACATTTCTTTTGGGGGTTGAAACAGAGCAGGGTAGGGTGGTGATTGGTGAACGGAATAGGGGCAGGGAGGGGTGAAGCATGGTGAGGGCAGGGTAGAGACAAATGGAAAAGTCCTTGGAGCCCAGGTCTACCCACCCATGTGGCATCAGTAGTGTCCCCAGCATCCCATACAGGCAACAAGTCTGAGTAGATAGGAAAATGTCAGATCCCAGGAAATTCCTGGGCCCCCTCCTTTGGCTCCTGGGCCCCCCTTTTTGCCCTGGGCCTGGGTACAAATTACCCCCTTTACCCCCCTCTCCTAGGCCCTGGGTCCACTTCCAACTCTGCAATTCTGTGATTATCTGTGCCACCCGTCTGCCTGAGACAAAAGAGAGAAGCTGGAGATGTGGGACCGTTTTGGCTAAGGGGCAACCCTGCCTCTGGCTTAGCCCCGATTCTCCCAGTCTTGAGTCAAAGCCCCCCAGGAAGAACATAAACAGGCTCAAAATAATTTGAATAGTAACACAGGGACCTGGGAAATCTTCCTGATTTCAGTGTAACTCAAGCACTGTGATCCTTCTGCTCCAGCAGATTAGCCTATTAGAAGTATCACCTTGCCAAAAAAAAAAAAAATCAAAAATCAAGTATTTTCTTTCCTCAGGACAAACACTACAGAAGACCCTCTAAGGGGAAAACTTCAGTGGTATAATGGAAATGATCGTTAATCTAAATTAACATTCTACTCCAAATGAGGCAATTAATTAGGCAAAAGAAAACAAATCTTTAGCACTTTGCTCTGATAATTAACTACGTTAAGTCTTCCATTGAAAATATACTACTGTAAGCCGGGAACAGAAAATCGCAGTGGTTCAATGCTAACCTCTGAGCTCTTCCCTCTGACCCGGCGCAATCCATCATCAAGTTGAATTAAGACAGCCCGGGCGTTGTTTAACCTTCGCTAAACAGTTGGCAGTCACAGAAGGAACTGAATTCCAAATGGCACATTTGAAACTCCAGCCTCTCCAAATACAGCTGACACGGTAGCCATAACGTTGACCCCCAAAATCTCCAAGAAAACCGGCATCCTCAACATAAAAATCATGACTAATCTGATAGCTTGAAGATCACACTTACCAGCTGAGAAGACATGGCCTCTGTGTCTAGCATTCAAATTCCTATGGCTTTTAATGGCCAGTTTTATGGACATTTATTACAGGTTATGTCTCTATGGGGGAGTTGAACATTGGGATCTTTTTTTGGGGGGTGTCATGAATATGTACAGTTTAGGCCTACTAGCATTGCAAGGCCTGAACCAAGCTAAAACAGTAACACAGAAGTGGCTTGCATTTCCTAGCTGCTAGGAATTTACAACTCAATGGAAGGTGATTATGTAGCACCTAGGCAGCCAGAAAGACGCCCATCAAGGATGGAATGCAGCTGCAGATCTCCAGGGGGGAGGGAAGAGCTGAGAGGGGAGCATCCAGCCCCACTTCCAGACGACAGTGTCTTTGGTCTTTGTCTCTGGGTGAGAGAGGTGGTGGGTACACATCCTGCCCCGCCAGGACCATGTGGCCATAGGTAACTGGCCTGAGGATCTACAAAAGAAGCTGACCCAGGTGAGGGTTAGAGAATAATAGAGTTAGCCAGTTAGCTTTGTTGTTTTATGCTGATATGTTTCCTAGAAGTTTTTATGCGTCTAGCATTTGCTGCCTTTTGTAACCTTTTGTAACCCTATGTATTTAATAAAGTAGAAAATCTTTTTACCATGTTGGTTCATTGTCTGTTGGGGACAAAGGTTCAGAATCCTGCCTAGCCGTTCAGGAAGCTACCAAAAATCCTCATTGTGGACTAGAAACTTGAGGACTGAGACTTTAAGTAAAGGAAGTGCTCAGTGCCTGCAAGGGATATAGTTAAGCCTAGAGGATCTCGGTGTCCCTGGACTGAGACTCTTGCTCTTACTGGGTGGTGGCAGTACTACCGAACAGGGATCTTTGAGGGCTCTAGGGTTCAGAACCAACAACTCTGAGCACCCAAAACCCTGGGAGTGAGACCAAGTGTACGACAGGGGGAGGGGACTCAATCAACATGGTTGCTGTCTGCTGAGCTAACAGCAGCTTGAATTAAAAATTATTTTGTCAACTAACGGCCCAATGCTATTCAATTTTCCAGTGCTGGTGCTGGTATGTCAGTGGGGTGTGTACTGCATCCTGTGGTTGAGGGGTACTCACTGGGGGCTTCTCAAGGTATAGGAACATATATTCCCTTACTACAGGGCTGCATTGTAGCTACACCAGAGCTGGAAAGTTGGATAGGATTGGGCCTTAAATGTTTTGCCCAATCTTCCTTCCATTTCACGCACCATTTCACACCTTCCATTTCAACGTTTTTCATCTCATGGCACACCGACCTCTATGGTCTTCTTTATGGTCTTCACCTCTTGTGATGTCACTTCCAGTTTCCGAGAGACTCTTCCAAGTTCTGTGGCTCTGTTCCTAGATTGTTCTAGAAATTCTAGAACTACATTGAACTGAGAAACAGCGCCATAGAACCTGGAAGAGTTTCCCAGCAATTTTCAACCGCTGTGCTCCAAACTTCTGGGGCACACCTACAAACATTTCATGGCACACCAAGACAGCCAGCACTTTCAACCCATACCGTACATTTATTCACAAAAATGAAATCATTTTTCCAGTGTTCATGAACTTTAGCCCAGACTAACTCAAGGTCAGGGTTCTGTACCTCTAAAAATTTGGTGTTGATGCATTTTTAAAAATTTTCCTTGGGGGAACCACTTCTGATGACTTTGTGGGGGAAAGTAGCTGAGAAAGGGTGCCCTTCCCCCATTGAGAAGCCTGAGAGAGGGAAGAAAGAAGCCACATACACCGTGGGCATGTATACTCAGAAGTCAGTCCCAGAGTGTTTACAAAAGCAGCTTACTCCTAGCTAAATGGGCATAGGATTGCCCCCGTCATTTGACTATAAGCACTTTTGAACGCGGTAGGGTTTACTTTTAAGAAAACATGGTTCAGACTGCAATTATCATTCTTGGGCTTGGACCCTAAGAAAGTGAATTCGGACTAAGTCCAATTGAAATAAATGAGACAAAATGGTTGTGGCCGACTTGTCTCATTTCAATGGGGCACAGTCATGACTAACTGCCTTAGGACAGGGTCCTCTGAACAATTATGTGGCAGGTAGAAACTCAAAGGCACAGGAGCTCTGTCTGAAAAAGAAAGTGGCAACGTGAAGCTTTCCCCCTGCACGGAGATGCAGCAATAGGAGAAAGTGTTGCCTGTTGAATTTCTGCGGGCTGCATTGTCATTTAGAACAATTTTTTTAAAAACCTCTGTAATACAGGTCCAGCCTTTTTATCTGCAGATTTGGGACCTGCGGATTCAACTCACCCTGGGTTTCAAACCCACGGTGGATGGACAGACCTGGTCTGCTGGACTCGACCAAAGCTGTTCTCCAGTCATGTCTGGGAAGCTTTCCAAGGTCCAAGTTTTCCAAGGTTCCTTTCCAAGGAACATCTCTGGATGCAACTGGAGAACATCTCTGGTTGCATCGGAAGGTCCTATGGACTGGACCAGCAGATTTGCTTATCTGCAGGTTTCGGTATCCACAGGGGTCTGGGAACGGAACCCCAGTGGATACAGAGGTCCCACTGTAGGTTGTTCCCCATTGTCACACTCCCATGGACAAAGCACCCCAGATTTTTGCTTTGTGACATCTTTTCAACTGAAGAGCTGCAAATGAATAAAAAAAAAATCATCATTTCCATTTCAAAAACCAAGGGCATCCAAATGCAGAAAAAGTAATTGGGTTAAAGCTCAGGAAGTATTAAGGCAGTTACAATTTCCACTCACGCAACAGCAACAACCCAAAAACTAGGAAATAGGAAATTGAGGTGCTCACCTTAATTTCCCCACCATGCAAGCTGCAAAGACTTTGTCCAGTCTTGTACATTAACCTGGCTTTGCCAATTAGGCTCCTGTCTTTCAGCTCAGAATTGGGCTGGGGAGGAATGCGCCCAGAAAAAAAATCTCCAACCAGCTAGTGATGTACCTGGTCATGCACATTGGGGCAAAAAATCAAAACTTTAGATATAGGCTGATGGGCTCTGAGCTGTCTGTGACAGATCAGGAGAGAGATCTTGGGGTGGTGGTGGACAGGTCAATGAAAGTGTCGACCCAATGTGCGGCGGCAGTAAAGAAGGCCAATTCTATGCTTGGGATCATTAGGAAGGGTATTGAGAACAAAACGGCTAGTATTATAATGCCGTTGTACAAATCTATGGTAAGGCCACACCTGGAGTATTGTGTCCAGTTCTGGTCACCACATCTCAAAAAAGACATAGTGGAAATGGAAAAAGGTGCAAAAGAGAGCGACTAAGATGATTACTGGGCTGGGGCACCTTCCTTATGAAGAAAGGCTGCGGTGTTTGGGCCTCTTCAGCCTAGAAAAGAGACGCCTGAGGGGGGACATGATGGAGACATACAAAATTATGCAGGGGATGGACAGAGTGGATAGGGAGATGCTCTTTACACTCTCACATAATACCAGAACCAGGGGACATCCACAAAAATTGAGTGTTGGCCGGGTTAGGACAGACAAAAGAAAATATTTCTTTACTCAGCGTGTGGTCGGTCTGTGGAACTCCTTGCCACAGGATGTGGTGATGGCGTCTGGCCTGGACGCCTTTAAAAGGGGATTGGACAAGTTTCTGGAGGAAAAATCCATTACGGGGTACAAGCCATGATGTGTATGCGCAACCTCCTGATTTTAGAAATGGGCTATGTCAGAATGCCAGATGCAAGGGAGGGCACCAGGATGAGGTCTCTTGTTACCTGGGGTGCTCCCTGGGTCATTTGGTGGGCCGCTGTGAGATACAGGAAGCTGGACTAGATGGGCCTATGGCCTGATCCAGTGGGGCTGTTCTTATGTTCTTATGTTCTGATTTCTCTGGTGTTCTGATTGTTCTGATCAGCGTATCTGTACGAGACATGGTGCTTCCTCCAAAAGATGTGCCACTTCCTGCCTTCCTGAGTTTTAAACTTGTGCTATCCTTTGCCAGTCTCTCCCAAGCGCCTCCCCGATGCTGTTCGGCTTGCGGCTGCAGGGCTGTGCTTCTCCCATGCAACACTTGCAGTCACCAAGGGCAAATATGGGCTTAGATCTATCAAAAGCCTGTAATTCCCCCACATTAACTATCACTCTGTCACATACCTAGCTATCAGCGCATAGTTTCCCCAGTTCCAAACACCTGTATAATGGTACATTTCAGGAGAAGAGCTACTTTGAAGATGGGGAAAAATATACTGTTTTCTGAACTAAAAGGATGAAGCCATTATTAACCTGGTCAAATATGAGAAGGACCACAGCTCAGCGTTCAAGAACCTGTTTTGCATACAGAAGGTCCCAGGTGTCTCCAGATTCTTTGTTCATTTCTTCTAAGTTCAGGTAGAGCGGATCTCCAGGCAGGGCTGGAAAGTATCCCTGTCTTGAACCCCCGGACAGCAGCTGCCAGCCAGCGTAGACAATACTGAGCAAGATGCACCAAAGGTCAAACTCAGTTGGAGGTGGTTTTTGTGCCAGGGGTGTCACTAGGTGGTGACACCAAAATGACTACGTTTGTTACCGGTGGGGCAAAAACGCACCAGTGGTAGAAAATGGTCAAAGCACACTGAGTTAATAAACCAATGTTTAAAATCAATGAATAAAAGCACAGAATGGTTTATAACAGCTTTTATAAACCAGTCGTACTCATAGCACTGTTGGGACTTGAGGTGGTGTCCAGCGGCACTTGCAGGACACCCACACCCCTACTGTGTTGTAGCAAGACCAGTAATGCAATACAACAAGCAACTGTGGGAGGTTTGGCTCAGCGAGCAGAGCTCTAGCCTGGGCTTTTGCATGCTCAGAAATACCCTCCCGTCTGCCCTGAACTTCTTACCAATATTTGTCATATTACACCTGGTCTCCTAAACTGGAAGAAACTGGTGATGACATCATTACCAGTTACTTCCACTGGTACTTCCAACAGCTGGACTATGTGAAGTGGTACAATGGGAACAAATGTTGAGAAATGCTGGCTTAACCGTTTTTGTTTTTTTAATTCGCAAATAAATTGCATCACTGAACATGCAAGAACTATTGTTTTCTCAAAGTAATCCACGAGATCAGTAGTTCCCAACATGCCAGCCCCACAAGGCATTATGATACAGGCCTGCCTTTTTCTGCCATTATTCTTTTCAAGTACCCCTAAAGATCCTGGCAAGTACCCCTGGGAACACACGTACCCCAGGTTGAGAACCACTACATTAGGTAGTAGATGGGTGAAAGAAAGGTATTAATTTCACAAAGCCAGAATAAACTGAAAGATGTTATGCATCCTCTTTCTAGATACATGGGCGACTTGATCCTAAATGTGTCTACGATAGGGTAGTGGGCAGGAGGTCTGGTCTAGAGGGTAGAGCCTCCGTTTGCCTGAAGATAACATCTGCAGGTCACCAGTTCGAGGCCACCGGCACCGTGAATGGTGAGACCTTGAAGCAGCTGACAAGCCCAGCTCTTCGGTGTGAGCGAAGAAGCGTCTTGGCTGCCCTCCATGTGAGAGATGAAGGATCTGCTTGTCAGCTTGTGGGAGGAAATCGGAGGCCAGAATGTGATACCAGATCAGAAAGATCATAAGAACATAAGAACATAAGAACAGACCCACTGGATCAGGCCATGGGCCCATCTAGTCCAGCTTCCTATATCTCACAGCGGCCCACCAAATGCCCCAGGGAGCACACCAGACAACAAGAGACCTGCATCCTGGTGCCCTCCCTTGCATCTGGCATTCTGACATAGCCCATTTCTAAAATCAGGAGGTTGCGCATACACGACATGGCTTGTACCCCGTAATGGATTTTTCCTCCAGAAAATTGTCCAATCCCCTTTTAAAGGCATCTAGGCTAGACGGCAGCACCACATCCTGTGGCAAGGAGTTCCACAGACCGACCACACGCTGAGTAAAGAAATATTTTCTTTTGTCTGTCCTAACCCGCCCAACACTCAATTTTAGTGGATGTCCCCTGGTTCTGGTATTATGTGAGAGTGTAAAGAGCATCTCCCTATCCACTCTGTCCATTCCCTGCATCATTTTGTATGTCTCCATCATGTCCCCCCTCAGGCGTCTCTTTTCTAGGCTGAAGAGGCCCAAACGCTGCAGCCTTTCCTCATAAGGAAGGTGCCCCAGCCCAGTAATCATCTTAGTCGCTCTCTTTTGCACCTTTTCCATTTCCACTATGTCTTTTTTGAGATGCGGCGACCAGAACTGGACACAATACTCCAGGTGTGGCCTTACCATAGATTTGTACAACTGCATTATAATACTAGCCGTTTTGTTCTCAATACCCTTCCTAATTATCCCAAGCATAGAATTGGCCTTCTTCACTGCCGCCGCACATTGGGTCGACACTTTCATCGACCTGTCCACCACCACCCCAAGATCTCTCTCCTGATCTGTCAGAAACAGCTCAGAACCCATCAGCCTATATCTAAAGTTTTGATTTTTTGCCCCAATGTGCATGACTTTACACTTACTGACATTGAAGCGCATCTGCCATTTTGCTGCCCATTCTGCCAGTCTGGAGAGATCCTTCTGGAGCTCCTCACAATCACTTCTGGTCTTCACCACTCGGAAAAGTTTGGTGTCGTCTGCAAACTTAGCCACTTCACTGCTCAACCCTGTCTCCAGATCATTTATGAAGAGGCTGAAAAGCACCGGTCCCAGGACAGATCCTTGGGGCACACCACTTTTCACCTCTCTCCATTGTGAAAATTGCCCATTGACACCCACTCTCTGCTTCCTGGCCTCCAACCAGTTCTCAATCCATGAGAGGACCTGTCCTCTAATTCCCTGACTGTGGAGTTTTTTCAGTAGCCTTTGGTGAGGGACCGTGTCAAACGCCTTCTGAAAGTCCAGATATATAATGTCCACGGGTTCTCCCACATCCACATGCCTGTTGACCTTTTCAAAGAATTCTATAAGGTTCGTGAGGCAAGACTTACCCTTACAGAAGCCATGCTGACTCTCCCTCAGCAAGGCCTGTTCGTCTATGTGTTTTGAGATCCTATCTTTGATGAGGCATTCCACCATCTTACCCGGTATGGATGTTAGGCTGACCGGCCTATAGTTTCCCGGGTCCCCCCTCTTTCCCTTTTTAAAAATAGGCGTGACATTTGCTATCCTCCAATCTTCTGGCACCGTGGCCGTTTTGAGGGACAAGTTGCATACCTTAGTCAAGAGATCTGCAACTTCATTCTTCAATTCCTTAATAACCCTTGGGTGGATGCCATCAGGGCCCGGTGACTTATTGATCTTTAATTTATCAATGAGGTCTGAAACATCTTCTCTTTTAACCTCTATCTGACTTAACTCCTCGGTTAGGAGGGGCCGTTCGGGCAGCGGTATCTGCCCGAGGTCTTCTGCCGTGAAGACAGATGCAAAGAACTCATTTAATTTCTCTGCCATCTCTAAGTCTCCTTTTATCTCCCCTTTCCCTCCCTCACCATCCAGAGGGCTAACCGCTTCTCTGGCGGGTTTCCTGCTTCTAACATATTTGAAGAAGCTTTTATTATTCCCCTTAATGTTGCTGGCCATGCGTTCCTCATAGTCTCGCTTGGCCTCCCATATCACCTTCTTACATTTCTTTTGCCACAGTTTATGTTCCTTTTTATTCTCCTCATTAGGGCAAGACTTCCATTTACAGAAGGAAGCTTCCTTGCCCTTCACAGCCTCTCTAACTTGGCTGGTTAGCCATGCAGGCACCCTCCTGGATTTAGTGGAACCCTTCTTTCTTTGCGGTATACACCTCTGCTGGGCCTCTATTACTGTTTTTAAGCAGCCTCCATGCACTCTGGAGAGATTGGACTGTTTTTACCCTCCCTTTCAACCTCCTTCTAACCAGCCTCCTCATTTGGGGGAAGTCTGCCCGTCGGAAGTCCATCTGAAATGTTGTGGTTCTTGAAAAATAGAACCTTTCTTCAATTGTAAAAATCCCTATGGGGATTTAGAAAAGCTTGCCTTTGTAAACTGCATAAGAACATAAGAACAGCCCCAATGGATCAGGCCATAGGCCCATCTAGTCCAGCTTCCTGTATCTCACAGCGGCCCACCAAATGCCCCAGGGCATTTGAATATGTTTGAATAATTTGAATAATTAACCGCCTTGAGTAAAGTCTGAGGAGAAATCTGACGACCAAGAAAGGCGGTATATAAATATCTGTATTATTATTATTATTATTATTATTATTATTATTATTATTATTATTATTATTATTATTATTATTATTATTTAAATGTGTAAGTTGAATTTTGCTAACTAATTTGTCACCACTATCGCCGTGCTGTTCAGTGATATACGGGAATTATGATTTACAAGTAAAATTAGCACCAAAAAAACCAAAAGCATTAGTAAGAATTCTGTATGGCCTGGCACAGGAGGCGTGAAACCCTGAGTTCTCGCACTGGGTGACACCAACCCTGCTTTGTAGGGTCCTACAAATTCCCCATCACACGTATAAAAAAGTTAGGTGGTGAGAAGCCGCGCCGTGTGCAAAGAATTCTCCTGTTATTTATCTAGCCGTTTGAGGAAAGGAAACAAACAAACATTCCGTCCTCCCTGCAGGTAAATAA
This sequence comes from Tiliqua scincoides, assembly GCF_035046505.1. Classification (NCBI taxonomy): domain Eukaryota; kingdom Metazoa; phylum Chordata; class Lepidosauria; order Squamata; family Scincidae; genus Tiliqua; species Tiliqua scincoides. The sequence continues at coordinate 55,673,680 of NC_089828.1, forward strand.
ATATATAAACTCACCCCTACAGATCACTGCTTTTTCATTTTCCAGCCGCTGCCGGCAACGGCAGACCCCGCGCTCTCATATTCCTATTAACTGTGCAGGCTGCTGATTTATTAAAGGCAAAGACGCTTCAAAACAAATGGTTCTGACATCACTTAGATTGCTGTTTACAGCATTTTAATGGGGTTACATAAAGAGGGCAGCGGGGCTGCAGTGGTTACGAGCCCATCAAGAGGGGCAGGGGAGTGCTCTCATCCCTCATAAAACTGCAGGAGTGGAGAGGCCTCCCTTGCGGGTTTGCTACTGATCAGACAGTCCAGAAGCCACAGTTGCTCCAGGGGGAAACTGGTGGCCACCCAGGAGGGGTTTCTACCCTGCCCAGATGCATCCAGTCTATCCTGCAAATCAGAGAGATGTTTGATTTTGCCAGCCCATTTGCAGGCAGTAATGATGGCGGTTGTTTCATGGACTGGGGAGAGGCAAACTTAACCTCAGTTTGCAACTTAGCCTAAGAACTATCAGGGTTCTCCTTAAAAACATCCCTGCTGGATCAGGCCAAATGCCCATCTGGCCCAGCTTCCTGTATCTCACAGTGACCCACCAGAGCACACAAAACAAGAGACCTGCATCCTGGTGTCCTCCCTTGCACCTGGCACTCTGAGACAGGCTACTTCTAAAACCAGAAGGTTGCATGTACCCATCACGGCTTGTAACCTGTGACGGATTTTTCCTCCACAAATCTGCCCATTTGCTTTTCAAGGCATCTAGGCCAGATGCCGTCACCACATCCTGTGACAAGGAGTTGCACAGACTAATTACACGCTGGATAAAGACCTATTTTCTTTTGTCTGTCCTATACAAGAGGCAGTCACCATTCCGTCCCCCTCCCCCAAAGGCAGTTCCCTACCACTGGCATATCACAGCAGGGCCAGCCTAGCCACGACACAACTGAGTCAAGGGGCAAACCAAGAGGTGAACGGATGAAGGGTGCCCGCACCTACCCACAGACTGCCTTTAGACTGCCACCCAACAGGCCACTTCCACTGGTTCTCGGACCCTTTTCCTGCTCTCTCAGCAGCCTGAGAAGTTGCTGCCACTCCCTTCCTCCTCCCCTATCTGACTGCTTGAGAAAGCACCCAGGTGGGTAAGGAGAGATGGAGAGAAGCAATCAGGAACCCACCCACCTCCGCCTCCATACCTGCAGCTCCAGCACTGCCTCCTTTCTCCTCCCTATTCTTGCCCACCTGGACATGGCAGCAGCAAGAGTGATGCTGATGTATATGGGACGTTTGGGGGGAGTGGGGTTCGTGCTAGCAAGGGTGCCAGATCTGCCCCAATTCAAGAGGCAAATCTGCTCCAGCTGCCCCTGCATCATTGCACTCTACTGAGGGGGCTTCTGGGTAAAGCATGGCAGCCACCAGCTACAGGAACTCTCATCACAAAACTGGCAGTCAAGGTGATATGAGGTGAACCAGGAATCTGAATTTTGGTCAACGTTTTCCATCTTTCTCAAGACGTAAGACACTGTCTCGAGAGTGGTGTAGCAGAGAGGCTGAGTTCAGGACTTCCTCAGTGCAAATTTCACCTCTAAGGTAAACTCACCTTGGCCTTGAGAAGGCCACTCAGCCTCAGTCTTCCCTAGCTGCAATATGGGGATAATCACTGGGTGGTCGCTAAGTGCATTATCTCAAGATCATTTCTGTTAAGTGCTTTGCCCATTTAAAAAGCTCTACAAGCAAACATCAAGTAACATCATCAACTCCGGAGATAATGTTTCCAAGAGATCCCCCTTTCCCCTGAGGACTCTCCCATTTAGCAAACAGGGAGGTTTCCAAACCAGCTTTGAAATTAAAGAGTCGAAGAAACGCACACAGTCCCTTCATCAGCAAACACACTGGGAGGGTAAAGACAGGTGCTTTTGCTGTGTAGGTTCCAGAAAGAATCCCCTTTCCAGGGCCAGCCTGTCCATGAGGCTGAGGTAGGAACATTTCTCAGGTGGCAGGGGACACCCGCAGCCCACCTCCGCATCTCCCTGGACTTGACAACCAAAAGGCGAAAGAGTTGAGGGTGTTTAGAAGAGAAGATACGGTGGAGACAGTCCAGCAGAGGCAATGATTGGTGCATCTCAGTGGCGTCACTAGAGGTGTGGTGGGTGCAGACCACGCTGGGCAACACCAGGGGCTGACACCAAAGGAGGAGAACCAGCAATTTCCTGCCTGGCCTGACCCACATTGGGAAGCCCAGTAGATGTGGGAAGCCCAGTAGATGTGGGAAGCCCACATCTGGGCTCAGGAGAATTTTCTGGTTGTTGCCACTCTCCACCTGCCCCATTTTGTTCCCTCCCCACCTCTGTCACCATCCTTCCTCTGGGTGACTCAAACCCCAGTTATGCCACTGGTGCATCTTCAACACATTTGGAAGTACACAACATCACACAAGCTGGGGGTGTGTGTGTGCAGCATTTGCCCCACCACCCCAGGAACTACAGCTTTGGTCGTCTCCAGTCATCGAAAAGGCCCGGTGATGCAAAAGAGCAGATTCCTCCTTTGTGAAATATTGTCATTTAAATGTAGATTTTGACCTTCTTGCCAATGAAATATTAACAAGCAAATTATGGATTGCTCCTCTTTGGAATGAGCCAGCTCCATCTCTCCCTTTCATCCACAAACCCAAACTCTTAGGCACCGGAGACAGAGAGCTTTGCTAGAGAGAATGCTCTTTGTTATGATGCTCCCAGGATAGAAAGATAGATAGATAGATAATCATGTCTCCCACATTTTCAAAATAGGATGGACACTATGAAAAAAAAATCCTCTTCCTTCAATTTACTCACACACACACACACACAGAGCAAACCTGTTGTATCTTTTCAAATAACTCACAAAGGACGGGTAATTTGGTCTGAAATAGCTCTCTCTGTTCCCAAATAAAGAGACAGTCTGAAGATTAACTTGGGCCTACATTTCTTGATAATAACCGCAGACCATTAAGCAGAATGGGGGAATGAAACTCGCAAATTGCCCTGCTTATCTTTCTTTATCGCTCATCATTATTCAATCAGCTGGGAGCAGACTCCCCTCCCCCAGTTATTTATGCGCCCCCATTACGCCTCCCTGTGTTCTTGAGGGAGCAGGAAATAAAAAAAAAGCTTTGGAGAAGGGCTGGGAGGCAGAACCATATTCAATCCTATGTCGGTTTCCAAGCTAACTGGAGAAGTTGGCTAGGACCCAACACAGATGCGCTCTGTGCATGGGGGAGAAATGGCTTCTGCACATGCATGTGGGGCTGATGCGCACAAAGTAACAGTGGCAACTAATTTCTGGGTTGCTTCCAAGGAGAAACACCTGAGAATTTTCAGATGGAGCTAACTGGCATGGAGAGGATTACTAGGTTCATGCTGCTTTAAATGGGGAGTTGGACTGATTCAGGGAGGACTAGTCTATCAAAGGCTATAGGTCAAGATGTTTATGCACTACTTTCAAGTTCAGCTGCAAGATGACCCTCTAGTTGCAGGGGAGGCACACAATGAGAGCTGTTTGCCTTTGAGGCAAAGGATGGGCCACTGCAGGAAACAGAATTCTGAACTAGATGGACCTGTAGCCTTTTATGTTCACTTGATTCTGTAATCCCCAACTCCACAAAATGATCCCCACATGGATTATACATTGAATATATCCAGGGCTGCAATTTTCAACTGGTGTGCCGTGGGACATGGGTGTTCTACACATGGGTCTGCAAGTGTGCCGTGGGAGTTTGAGGGAGGGTAATTTATTAGCAGGGCCAATGGAGAATGTGAGCACACACACATACCCCCATGGCAGTGCAAAGTGCCTTGTCAATTGCCAAAAAAGATGGTGTGCCTTGACCATTTTTGTGCCTTGTCAGTGTGTCATGAGATGAAAATGGTTGAAAATCACTGGTCCCAAGGAATGTCTCAAGTTACATCACCCTGCTATGATGTACTCGTGCCCACCTACTACACCAGCCATCAGGAGTGCTGTATTTTAGACGGCTATCAGATCCACAGTCCTCCTGCAACGTCTTGCACTGACAGCTCTCTGGAGTGCATCTGAGACTCTGACGGAGCAAGCCCCCACAACAGCCACATGCCCAAACTCAAGTTGAGTAAAAAATGTCACTGTAGACACGTTCCACTTTGCAGTCCTTCAGGTCATCATACTCCCCAAACCACGAACCTTGAGATGTTCTGTGTCACCACAAGTAGCTCCAAGGCTGAAGCAGGGATGTGAAGTCTCACGTTTGCCTAGATATCTCCCGGAAGGTCTGCTTGCAAGACATCAATGCTGAGCAACATGCAAAGGAAAGATGTGGTTAAAAGAGATCTGCTTGGATCTCAATGTGACTCAGGTCCAGATCTAGGTACCTGGACCTGACAACCACCGCTTATTGCCAGATTGGAAGCTAACGTGCCTGGCAGAAATCCAACCTGGCTCAGAGAGGCATGGCTATGAGAATTGCATGACTCTAGATTTCTAAACACAGTCAGTGCCGGAATTGGCGGCAGCACCATGGCTTCTATGTTGTTCGTAGAAGGCCCCACATTTAACCCCTCATATCACCACAGAGGGGTCGGTAAAGACCCTTGTCTAAGACCATAGTCAGGCTAATCAATACTGACCTAGATGGGCTCAGTAAAAGGCAGCTTCATAAATCCCATGCCCTGAAATGTGACCTTAGTACATCAAACATGAAAGCTCAGACGAATGTCCCTCCAATTTAACTATCCCATTTTCTGGCAGCAAAACTGGGCATCCTTTTAGGGCTTTTGACATTAGGGGTGGCAAGCAGCAAGTGCACCAATTCCAGCCTTGTTTCTGCCTAGAGGCCAATGCCCCAGAAATTCCTTCATCATAAAAAGACACCCACCACAGCAAAGTGACTTCTGGGTAAAAATCAAGGCAGCTGCGGGCAGCTGCCAAAAGGATCAGAACCACCAAACTGGTGGTGGCGGTGGTGGTAAGAAAGTGAGTGATGGGCGGTTCTGCCCCCAGTGGAACCTTCTGCCCCCAACATCACTTTCTGGACAATCTTGTCTTGTGCATAAAATGGCCAGACCTGCATGATTCAATGCATCTGAGAGCTGTATGCACAACCTCCTGATTTTAGAAATGGGTTATGTCAGAATGCCAGATGCAAGGGAGGGCACCAGGATGAGGTCTCTTGTTATCTGGTGTGCTCCCTGGGGCATTTGGTGGGCCGCTGTGAGATACAGGAAGCTGGACTAGATGGGCCTATGGCCTGCTCCAGTGGGGCTGTTCTTATGTTCTTAACTACAATTCCCAGGAAGCCTTGCAGGTCTCTTGTTACCTGGTGTGCTCCCTGGGGCATTTGGTGGGCCGCGGTGAGATACAGGAAGCTGGACTAGATGGGCCTATGGCCTGCTCCAGTGGGGCTGTTCTTATGTTCTTAACTACAATTCCCAGGAAGCCTTGCAGGTCTCTTGTTATCTGGTGTGCTCCCTGGGGCATTTGGTGGGCCGCGGTGAGATACAGGAAGCTGGACTAGATGGGCCTATGGCCTGCTCCAGTGGGGCTGTTCTTATGTTCTTAACTACAATTCCCAGGAAGCCTTGCAGGTCTCTTGTTATCTGGTGTGCTCCCTGGGGCATTTGGTGGGCCGCGGTGAGATACAGGAAGCTGGACTAGATGGGCCTATGGCCTGATCCAGTGGGGCTGTTCTTATGTTCTTAACTACAATTCCCAGGAAGCCTTGCAGGTCTCTTGTTATCTGGTGTGCTCCCTGGGGCATTTGGTGGGCCGCGGTGAGATACAGGAAGCTGGACTAGATGGGCCTATGGCCTGCTCCAGTGGGGCTGTTCTTATGTTCTTAACTACAATTCCCAGGAAGCCTTGCAGGTCTCTTGTTATCTGGTGTGCTCCCTGGGGCATTTGGTGGGCCGCTGTGAGATACAGGAAGCTGGACTAGATGGGCCTATGGCCTGATCCAGTGGGGCTGTTCTTACGTTCTTATGTACCATAAACCAAGCAACACAAAACGCCAGTATTTCTGATTAAATAAACAAGGAACGCTAACAAACAAAAAAAGTTGCTTCAAAATGTCAGTGTTTCTCATGCTAGAGACCAATTGATGTAATTATCCTGGCATTTTAATTAACTTTCATGCCCTTGCTCTTACATTTTTTTCCATTCTCTTTTATGTTTGGGAGGTTCTCGGGCGGATGCAAATAAACAAACCAGGAATAGATTTCTCCTGGGGAGAAGAGTCAAAACTTCATTACTTTAAATATAATAACCATGGCACAATGACGCTCATCTCATTGTTCATCATTATTAATATTGCCGAGCCATTAGCGTGCATGACACTTTATATTGTTACAAAGCCAATATTTTATTCTCGTTAATGTCCTTTGATTTAAGGCACGCGGGAGGCGCACGTCTCAGCACGGGTGCTTGATGGCGGTTGCCTGCCTAGAAAGCAAAGGGATCAGGCCCGTAAGGTGGAGCTTTTCAAGACTAATGGCAAGAGACCACAGGACATATTGAACAATGTAATTAGGTTCTCCTCTATGGAGAACTCGTGCAAGGAAAGTGCCGTACAGGTAGACCACAGCTGCGATACAAGGACATCTGCAAGAGGGATCTGAAGGCCTTAGGAGTGGACCTCAACAGGTGGGAAACCCTGGCCTCTGAGCGGCCCGCTTGGAGGCAGGCTGTGCAGCATGGCCTTTCCCAGTTTGAAGAGACACTTGGCCAACAGTCTGAGGCAAAGAGGCAAAGAAGGAAGGCCCACAGCCAGGGAGACAGACCAGGGACAGGCTGCACTTGCTCCCAGTGTGGAAGGGATTGTCACTCCGGGATCGGCCTTTTCAGCCACACTAGACGCTGTTCCAGAACCACCTTTCAGAGCGCGATACCAGAGTCTTTGCAGACTGAAGGTTGCCAACATTTTTGAATTAGCACCTCCCTCCTTAATTGATCCATGGAGTTCAACACTCCAAATTTGAACAGAGTCTTGTTTACTCCATACATTCAAACGGAGTTGTCATGCCACCAAAATAGAGACGAAAACTTCCAGTTCATCATCTTTCATATTCCCTCAATGGCATATCCCAAACATACCCACATCCTCTTTTTCCTGACTCAGTTGGGCACCACCGCTTTGGATTTCACAAAATCTCACAATATCCAAGGTGCTGGCATGCAGGAAAACAGGTGCGCCTGTGAGTGTGCCACACAATGCCCTAATACATTTTGGGAACCCCAGGCATATCTGATGTCTTGCAACAATGGCCGCCTCTCTGGACGCTTGAGTTTGGGAAAAACAACTTTTTTGAAACAATGGAAATGATTTTCACCAACGCCATGATCATGCTCCATCTAGGAAGCAGGATCACGGCCCAATGAGTCACTCAAACTAGTCATTACACCCCCAACTGGATTGGAAACAAAAGCAGACCCCAGCAGTATCTAAGCACCTGCAGCAGCTTCAAGATGAGCAGGCCAGCATCAGTAGAAGCACTTTCCAGCAGCACTCAAGATGCAGGAACATCCTGCTACTCAGGCTGAAATCCCTGGAGAATCCCTGTAAATTTATTCAAATTTGAAATGTAAATTAATTCTTTTTCTCCAGCCCCCAACACGGTGTCAGAGAGATGACGCGGCCCTCCTGCCAAAATGTTTGCCCACCCCTGCACCAGAGCAAAGGGCTACGGCTGACACCACATCCTATCTCCTCAAAATATCTTCCACGATTCCAATACACAGTCCCAGCAAGGAATTGATCCCCCAGTGGGAAAAGAATGTGGTACCCGGGCTTGAGGTATCTATCCTGCTTCCACAGGCATTAGCATGAGAGAAGGCTTGGAGCCACAGTGCGGATGAGGATAATCATAAAAAATGGGAACTTAGGTTGTTTTATTTTAAGAGCCTTTTGTCCCCCAGTTTGCCAGTCTGACATCTCTTTCAAATACTATCGTTCGAGGCAGAGCTGGGAAAATGGACTAATAGCAGCTTGTCGCATCTCTCTCCCCCAGACAGTTCAATAAATTGTGTCCAGGCTGTGATCTGTGTTTGGGGAGCGAACTTTTCAACAGCTGAGTGATTGCCTTGCACTGTCAACACACACACCCACAATGCACAAGGCAAGACCGAAGTAGCAAAACTCAGAGCAAATGACATCCTGGGGCTTAAAATTTACAACGGGGAGTTTTTTCAATCAATCAATGGGCTAAATATTGAAAGTGGATATTGACCCACAAGGTTTGCAATCCGTCTAATCGCTGTTCATAGTTATGTTAGCCAGTGATGTGTTAACAAGTAGGAAGATATGGGGAGGGAAGGAAAGGGAGATTTTATATTTGTCATCTTATTTATATGCTAATTCAATTCTGCTAATTAATTCAACGGGCACTTGAGGTGCCACATCATGTAAAAATCCAGTGGAAACTGATCTTGAAAGCTGAAGGGGTGGTGGACGAAAATGCACTGAAAAATGACAGGGTGACAGAATTATCTATCTTCTAAACATTTACCAGGGACAGTTCTGATTTTATGCTCTTTCTCCATAGTAAGTCACTGCCTTATTTTTTTCTTCTGAGGATGCCTCATTTATGACTGGGACTTGCGACAATTATTGTTCAGGGTTCCACTATCTTCTCACGGAGACACCAGAAATTGAATGTCAGTATGGAGAGCGGATACCTCTTGAATGCTACGCCACCATCGTGAGCTAAACCAGAGAATTTCAACATTAACATTAACGGGCCGCAAAAGGTTCATAGGGGAGTTTGGAGCAGAGCGGTTGAAAATAGCTGATAAACTCTTCCAGGTTCTGAGGCTCTGTTTCTAGGGCAACTGTCTGTAGGAACAAATTGTCTGTCCCTCTTCGTCTACTCACTGACATGGTGCAAGGCATTTTCCACATTGTTTCTATGACAAGGCCATTACTGCAGACAGTGAAACAGTCTACTACAGACTAGAAACAGAGCTTCAGAACCCGAAACAGTCCTCCAGAAGCCAGAAGTTACACCATGAGATGCAGAGAACCATAGAGAAGACCATAGAGTTCAGTGTGCCATGAGAAGAAAAACATTGAAAATTGCTGATCTAGACTACTGAACACTCACCCAGAGAGAGAAGGGCCATCTGAATCAGAAGTATCAGGTATTTTGGCCTCGGATTGTCTATGCAGTGATAGCTCTCCAGGGGACAGAGAGACAGAGGTCTTTGCCAACCTCCCAGGAGATGCTGTCATGGATTTGAGTTGCCTTCTACCAAGTCAGAGTCTTGGTCTATGTAGCTCACTGTTTTCTGCACTGACTGGCAGCAGAGGGTGGATCCTTTCCTGGCCTCACCTGGAGATGCTTCCAGGGCTTGCACCTGGAGCTGCCTTCTGCATGCATACCTGGTGCCCCAGTCTGGAGCCTAATATAAAGCATCTTGCAAGAAGCATTCCTCAATCGTTCCAAGTTGTTTGGGGAATTTGTTTGGCATGTTGGGGGGGGGGACGGGACACCTATGATGATGACCCCAGGAGAAGGCAATCAGCAGAAATGGCAAGATGCCATCAAACAACTCCCTCCTCTGTGTCTTTAGTTACCTGCTACTTCTAATCTTAGTTGCTTTCAGGAGATGTCCATTTGCGGAGAGAAAGCACAGCTGAGTGTCTGCTGTTCACCAGGTGGATGACAAGACAACCGTGTGTCTACATGAAGCAGCAGAGAGCTTTCTCCATCAAAAACCCGGCTCTCTGGAGGGACGGAGGCAGGGGGTTGCGACACCAATCCATACCTGAACTGCAAAAGGGTAATGCCTCTTTTGCAAGACAGTTCTTGGGGGACCAAGTGAACATGCTCTGCAGAGTGACACATGAGCAAACCGAAGCCTTGTTAGGGGGAACGGAGCCGCTGGAGATACGACAGCTGGGCAAACAAACAAAAACAGGAAGCTGCGTTGGTTGGGGAGAGACTCAAAGAGGCTTCTGCAAATGCTTGCAAAGGGAAAACAAATGATGTGTCCGGAAGAAAGAGGCAGAGCGAGACTCAGCTGGCATGGAACCGCCGTATGCAGTGTCATTGCAACAACAGTGAGTGCTCGGATACAGCAGCCCTGAAAAGTGTGCAGGCATGGAATCCATGTTGGCACAGGTTGCATACTACCTGACCGGGGAGAGGAGGAAGAGAAGCAATGCATAATATGAAGGCACGAGGCCATAGCACAGAGGCTCTTTGGTTCCAGCCAAGGCAGGAGCTGGTAGTCGTGGAGTCTGGCACTGGCTAGCAAAATAGGAGAGCTGTCCAACAAAAATGAACCATGGTGCAGGGGTCAAACACATGTTTAGGGCACAGGTTCAACTCCTGGCAGCCTCTCCATATAGGGCCATCTTAAACCCTGGAGAGCTGGTACCAGTCAGTGTAGACCAATGTTTTTCAAACTGTGGGTCGGGACCCACCAGGTGGGTCACAAGCCAATTTCAGGCAGGTCCCCATTCATTTCAATGTGAATTTTAAATGTATTAGACTGGATGCTACCGCACTGTGTGACTGCATTTGTGACAGATCTGTACATTTAACAGGCTACTATGTATATGCTTTTAACAATATAGTTAATGGGGCTTTCTCCCGGGTAAGTGAGGATAGGACTGCAGCCTTTCGGAAGTTTGGGGAATCTTTGCAAACCTTTAATTTACTTAGGGCGCAATCCTAACCTCTTATGTCAGTGCTTTCCAGCACTGGCATAGCGGTGCCAATGGGATGTGTGCTGCATCCTGCAGTTGGGTGTCACTCACGGAGGCCTCCTCAAAGTAAGGGAATGTTTGTTCCCTTAACTTAAAGCTGCATTGCCCTTATGTCAGTGCTGCAAAGCACTGACAATAGGGGTTAGGATTGCGCCCTTAATTGATTTGATTTTGTCACAATGGGGGGTGCTAAAAATTTTTCCTGCCTGATGATGTCACCTCCAGTCATGGCATCACTTCCAGGTTAACCTACCAGTTTGCTTTGCTCCTTACAGTGACTACTGCATAAGAAAAAGCTAACCCGGCCTCTTGAGAAGGGTCCTCTTAGTAGGACCACACACACCATGTCACAGGTTGCCAGACACACTTTGACACAGCACAATAGTCCTGGCAGCTAAACAGAAAAGGAGAGAAATGGGTAAACAAAGAGAATTGCTTCTCAAGCTCGGAGATCCTTCGAGACCAAGGCTAAAACCACCGGCAGGAAGAGAATGTGCACCGTCTGCCTGTCAACGCCATGGCAGGTCTGCGGATAAAATAATGACTTAATTTTCCACAACTGCCTGCTTCAGTGTTCACAAGTGCAAATGTTCCCTGCTAGGAGATAGAAGGAAATAAAAAGAGAGGGACTTGGAGAGGACGCGGGGGACGGGAAGGAAAAGGCATAAGCGGAGGAGCGGAAGGAAGGATGGAAGTGTGAAATGAATCAGGTCCCCCCCTTCAGGCCCAGCTGGAATACAGGAAGTTGTTTCTACTGAGCAAGTCCATCCAGCAGTGTAGCTAGGGCACAGCAGTGTTTCTCAAACCGTGGGTCGGGACCCACTAGGTGGTTCGCGAGCCAATTTCAGGTGGGTCCCCTTTCATTTCAATATTTTATTTTCAGTATATTAGACTTGATGCCACCATGGAATGTGACTGCATTTGTACACATCTTTACCTTTAACAGGCTACTATGTGTATGCTTTTAACCATTATAGTCAATGGGACTTACTCCTGGGTAAGTGTGGGTAGGATTGCAGCCTAGAATTGTTAAAAATTTTCCTGCTTGATGATGTCACTTGCGGTCATGACATCACTTCCAGTGGCTCCTGACAGATTCTCATTCTAAAAGTGGGTCCTGGTGCTAAAAGTTTGAGAACCACTGGCATATAGTATCCTGGGCCAAAAAAAAAAAAAAATTTAAACACGCATTCCCCATACACCCGCCCCTTGCTTACGTAAGGCACTTCCAGTTTTAGCAGAAACAGGAAGTATCTTTCTAAAGCCTCCAGGAGGCCTCCTTGCACCTCAGAACCTGAATGCAACCAGAAGGCACCCCAAGTAGCATCCTGGAGGTCTCTTGACACCCCCCTAAACACGATACATGGGGCAATATACCCCTTGCCACACCTACACTATGTCACTGAGTTCATCTAGTTCAGTGTAGTACTGATAGACAGATCCGAGTCCTTCTCCTTTCTCCCTCAGAACAGAAGGGCAGTGTGGACCAACAGAAGCTCCTGATGACCAACAAGAATCTACTGCCTTACACCAACTCAGCCCAGTGATCCTTCTAACTGGGTGTTTCTACACTAACTGGTAGGTTTTTTTCTAGCTCTTCTGGGAGACTCCCAGACATTGAACTGGGGGACTGACTGCATGCAAAGCAAACGTTCAGCCATCAAGCTACAGCCCCTCCCCAATGGCTAAAATCAAACTGATGATTTGATTTTACCATCCAGCAGGAAGGGAACACAGACATGGGCCAACCCTGATCACAGCAACCCATGCGAGAACACAATCAAAGAGACATTCACACCGACATGTGCTTTTGGGCTGGTGTGTGCAAACCAGAAAAAGGACAGCAAGAGCCATTTAATTGGAACTGAGCTCCTGGCACTTTGGACTAATTGGAGACAGGGCTGAAAACCAGCTTTTGTGTAATTGTTTTTAATAGGCTTTCAACATTGGTTTGATTAGGGGACTTCAACTTCAGGCCCAGAACAAGACAGCTGGAAGCTAGTCACCACCAACCCCCATCCCACCTTCTTTTACAGCAGAGATGGTAATTAAGCCTTCCCCATGCAGGTTTATTTAATGTGGCTGTTATAAGAGGAGCAATCAAGTGTCCCAGTGCTCTGTTCTTACTATCCTCTGGGACTATAAGGCTCAGAGTCCTTCACCTGCAAGCAAAATAGGAGCTTTCTAATCCCTATTACTCCGAGACACTTTAGGACAAGGATCTGATTTGCACCCAGTGTAAAGCATCATGGGCTGCGAACGGACAACCCTGTGGGTCAGGACCCATTAGATGGGTCATGAGCCAATTTCAGGTGGGTCCCCATTCAGTTCAATATTTTATTTTTACTATATTAGACTTGATGCTCCCATGGTATGTGACTGCATTTGGGGAAAGGTTACAGACCTGTACTTTTAACAAGCTACTATGTATATTCTTTTAACAATGATAGTCAATGGGACTTACTCCTGGGTAAGTGCGGGTTGGATCGAAGCCCAGGATTGTTAAAAATTTTCTTGCTTGATGATGTCACTTCCTGTCATGACATCACTTCTGGTGGGTCCTGACAGATTCTCATTCTTTAAAGTGCGTCCTGGTGCTAAATGTGTGAGAACCACTGCTATATAAAAATGGTTTGCAAACCTTTTAGCAGTGGGACCCATTTTTTATAATGATAATCTGTTGGGACCCACCAGAAGTGATGTCATTAACCTGGAAATGATATCATGGCCAGAAGTGACATCAAGCAGGAAAATGTTAACACACCCCTATGACACAATTAAATCAATCAACGATGTAAATTAAAAGTTTACAATAAAAAAATTTATTTAAAATGAGGAAGAACTCTCCCAAGCAGTTGCTGTTCTGTTTAAAAAAAATTCCCCAACCATCCCAAAGGCTGCAATCCTCTCCATACGTACCTGGGTGAAAGCCCCATTGACTATCACTGTTAAAAGCATATACAAAGTAGCCTGTTCAAAGTGCAAATCTGTCACATTTCCCCAGATGCAGCCATATACTATGGTAGAATCAAATCAAATGTATTAAAAATTAAATGCACATTGAAATGAAGGGAGGCCGACCAGAAATTGGCTCATAACCCACCTTGCGGGTCCTGACCCACAGTTTGGGAAACACTGCTAAACAAGTCAGAGTCGTAACTAGGAGTCACCATTTAAAACTCGGAATGTATGCACCCCATCTCTGGTGCACATGCATGTGGAACTCTTTGCCACAAGAAGTAGTGATGGCATCTTGCCTGGATGCCTTTAAGAGGGGATTGGAGAAATTTCTGGAGGAGAAGTTCATTATGGGTTACAAGTCATAGTAGGTATGTGCAAGCTCTTGGTTTTAGAGGCCTCTGATTGCCAGATGCAGGGGAGGGCACCAGGATGCAGGTTGTGTCTGGTGTCTTGTGTGCTCCCTGGGGCATTTGGTGGGCCACTATGAGATACAGGAAGCTGGACTAGATGGGCCTTTGGCCTGATCCAGCAGGGCTTTTCTTATGTTCTTATGTGAATACATGCACATCCATGCTCAAGCATTCTACAGTGTTCAGTCTGCCATTTCACCCAACATTCCAGAAGGGCTGTTTTACAACATGATAGCAATTAGGTCTGGCAAGAGACAGGCTAGCCAGTCAATCAGTACAAGGAAAGGCCTCCGAAGTGTGAAAGGGGGAGGGATTGCCGTGATCCTTGGGATGAGAACCAAGTGTTACAAGCATGCCCTTATCTCCGTCTCTGAACGTTAAGGAGTGACATGGAGGGAGAGTGATGAACTGCAGTGGTGAATTGTTTCACAGAAGCCCGACAGTCTCCCCAAATCATTTCAAATAGCTTGTCGTACAAATTAGCTTTAACAGACACTTCCCGGCTTTCGCATTTATTCCCACCGATATCTATTCAAATGATCAAAACGAGGCAGTTCTTAAAACTCCAGATAAATCCCAGGCCTAATTTCCACAGGGAAATAATGAAAAGCTGGCAGAGGTGGAAGACAAGGACAGGAAGAGTTCAAAAGCAGGGAGACAGCAAATGTTCCTCAGGAACAATCTCCCTTTGATATGCCTGAAGCTAGCTAACAGCATTTCGCTGCCACCGGCATGCTTCCTCCTTCTGCCCGTGTATTTTCATTCAGCAAAAGCCTTGATTATTGAACAAGAAACTCCAAACACTGCAGCTAGGTTGCTATGCTACTTTGGGAGTCGGGGAAATGAAGTCAGGCCTGTTTGCACACCCCACTTGGTTCTGATTTACTGTGGGATGCTCCCCAGCACATGGTCCTGGGCACAGGAACTGATGATGGAGTGAACGTTCCACCAAATCTAGACAAGGATGATTGGTGGTCTTCACCCCTGTTAACACCAGAACCAGGGGACAGCCACTAAAACTGACTGACAGGAGAGTTAGAACAGACAAAAGAAAATATTTCACACCCAGTATGTAATTGATGTGTGGAACTCCTTGCCACAGGATGTGGGGACGGCGCCTGGCCTTGATGCCTTTAAAAGGGAATGGGACAGATTTCTGGAGGAAAAGTCCATTCATCACAGGTTACAGGCAATTATGTACATGTGCAACCTCCTGGTTTTACATGTGAATGCCAGATGCAAGGGAGGGCACCAGGATGCAGGTATTTTGTTGTCTTGAGAGCTCCATGAGGCATCTGATGGGCCATTGTGAGATATGTGGACTACATGGGCCTTTGGCCTGATCCAGTGAGGTTCCTCTTACATTCTTATGTGTGGCACCAAAAGTATAGGTGCAAGATCCTTTCTGATGGTGCAAAATTGCTGACACTAGAGGTGCTCCTTGCCAGCACATCCCCAGCACACTGGACCCAGGATCAGA